>NW_027526445.1:37682776-37765022 GCF_048455015.1 Haemaphysalis longicornis
CGGGGGTATAGCCTATCGCGAAACAAAACAAAAGTGCCCGATATGCTCTGACAGCACTTTGCGCTTTATAGCTGTACCTTCACGGTACCGAAAGGAACGGGATAAATAGAAATAAAAAAACATAGGTCAAGCGCTGATAATTCCGTTTTTGTCGTGGATTTTGTCTTTCCCTTTGCCCCGAAATTTTTCCGTTGAGGAAATAATGGTTTACCAACTGGGCTTCTTTCGTATATTGCTATAGATTACCAAAGTATTTTTTTTGTAATCATGATATAATCATGATATTATCATGATTCGGGTTTGTTACGAATGCGCCCTGATCACAGACCGTTAAAGCAGCTCCCGCAGACCCGCTGTAATCAAAGTCAGGATACATGTAATTATCAGTGTATTGACACAAGCTCATTGCAGTGCGAAGCACACGAAATGTGTGCATAGGTAGATAATGAAAAAAGAACTGCTGTATCGGGGGATCCGTACTGAAGGCTTCGGATAAATGAAATGATGGGTGCACACAACCAGGCTGTGAAAGTGTGACACAAAACGGGAAGTACAAATTTTGCTTCGGAAATTCACTCAACTACCCTGTACACTATTAGAAACAACACAACCAAGTCAACGCTGTCTACACTTAAGCTCACTTATCAACTATATTCATTTTGGCTAAGGCGTTGTGCTACTGAGCATGAGGACGTGGGTTCGATTCCTGTCTTCATTTCCTATTCTTTCGTTTGTAGAACAACAAATTCATCAACTTCAGGTTATTTGTATTCAGAAATCCCACCCGTGTATTCTCTTGACTGTTGCGATTGTCGATTGCAAAGATTTGCACTTAGCTTTCTAATGTTTGCTTCTTACCCACTTTTGCGTTAAAGGTACCATCACAGTCGTGAAGTTTGTTGTTCCCTTCTTCACTGATGATTCCTCATCCCCGTAGAAAATGTCTACAAATTCGTCATCGTACCTAGTTGTTGGTGCATAGGCCGGTAATATGTTTAACCTATAACGCTTCTTTAGCTTGAACACAACAGCTGCGGCTCTTTTGGTAATGTTTACGAAATATTCCACGTTGATTGCTAATTCTTCATGAAATAAGAACCTTACTCTTTATGGTTTCTTCTCAAGGAGTGCTCTGTACCACAAAATATGCCCACTAGTCTGCTCCATTAACCCCTGTCCTGTTCTTCGAGCTTCGCTTAACCCTATAATACACCATTTCATGTCACATCGCTCATATCGTAATAGAGCTAGGCGTCCCCCGTTAGACAGTGTTCGTGTATGGAAATTTGACAGGCTCAACTCCCAGAGGCGTCGTGTCTGGACCCAGAGATTCTCAACACTCTCTGCTGTAGCGTTGCCCTGACCGCCGCCGTGGTATGGTGTTCTACAGCTTCAGAGGACTGAGGGCCGTACATTGCTCTGGCAGGCCATAGAACGTTTCGGCCAACTACTACACCGGGCTCGCCAGATCCTTTTCTAGCGAGGGAGTGCTGTTCGGGCATCAAAGGACCTTCCCAGCATAACTGTACCCATCTGGCTTAGCATCTCCGTAATCAGGGATAATGGTTACTTCCGGAGCAGGTAGCAACACATACCAGTGTGTTCGGGATCAGAGAGCCAAATGAAGACCAAATAATACGTAAATAGAGGGGGAGAGCGAGTGAGAGATTTAATGGGAAGCTTTGTTGACCGGTGTGCGGGCCGGAGATCGTCTGGCTCAGTTTTTTCTGGCTTGTATTTTGTGCATCTCTCTGTTCTGAATAGGTCTATCAGGTACGGAAATCGAACCCACTTTAATGTATTCCCTTTCGCCACCGCTGCCCCTATGGTAACAAGAAACTGCGCCTTCTAACGAACGTTCGAGAAATAAATAAGTGACCAATGCGGAAACACACATGCGGTAAGGAGAACCTACACTAACCGATGTGCACTCGACGTTCGGCTGGCACCGCTGATTCTCGCATGTACTTTGCCCATATCTCTGCTTCCAAACTGCAATAGGTAAAGCTATGCCTGGCAGGACTTGAAACTCCCACGGCAGCAGCATCGTTTGGGAAGAAACACGCGGCGTGAGGCTGTCGGCGTCTGGAAGCGCGATTACACTTGGGAACAGCGTTTTGTTTTTTCAATTTCGCCTGAAATGTGTGCCAGCTATTGTTTGCGGTACATAATGACGACATGTACAACTCAGATCAGTAGTTTCAGTAGTTTGGAATGGCTCTGCGTGTGTGTGTGTGTGTGTGTGTGTGTGTGTGTGTGTGTGTGTGTGTGTGTGTGTGTGTGTGTGTGTGTGTGTGTGTGTGTGTGTGTGTGTGTTGACTCGCTTGTCCCTATGTCCTAGACCTTCAATTTTTTGTGATGTTCTACCAACAGGCTCAAACCAGCCCCCTCTGCCCATATATATATTTCTTGACCAATTGTTTTATTTTTGGCCTTCAGGCTTACTCAAGCGAAGGACAGACCGACAGAAACGAGAGCAGACCAAATGTTTTCCAGTTTAGATCGCGCAATGAATACTGCCGTTTTTGATCAATTAATTCATTTTATCACATTAGGCTCCGAAGCTGCACAGGCGATGAGGCGCGTTGTAGTGCAGTGTTCCGAATTAACATGGACCACCTGGGGACCTTTAACGTGAGCGAAATGTCGAACACACGGGCGTTTTCGCTTTTCTCCTCTCCCAGAAGACTATCGTCCTTACTAAGGCGCCCTGCCTCTCCATGTCGTTTCTATCTACCGGTCTGTTATTGAGCGCAGAATATAACTACAACCAACCGTTATTTCTTTACAGTGAACTACATCGCACTTGCTAAATATCATTTATTAAAGATAGTAAAGCTACTATCTGCTGTAGTTAGGTACTAGACGGGTCGACAGGACACGTGATATATACCGTGCGCTAATGAAGAAAATTAACAATACACAAGTTCAGCACAATCAAAGCCATTTGCAACAGGCACATAACTTAGCAAAGTATTTAAGTAATAACCCTGTTATCACATTTCGTCTCGACCTCAGCCAAATAAGAGCAATGTTTCTTTACTTGCTGCTTTGGTTGGTGAAGTAATAAAAGAATTCCTACTTTTACGTAGGTTTTATATTTATGCTAAGATCGGTGAAAATGTAAAAAAAACGGATTATTACAAACTTTTTAAGCGAAAAACAACTTTTAAAAATATTTTAAATGCTTTGAGCAACAAATTATTTACTAAAAATTTTTGTGTAGATTTCAGTTTTTTGAAGTGTTTTGTGTCAAAATTTGCAATGCATTTTTTAATGTATTTCAGCTGCACACAATTCTATATTTTGTATTCATAGTACACGTTTTTTTTTATTATGAGATTTCTTTGTAGACTATACATTTTAAATACACATGTTGGCTTACAGAGGCTGAAAGCGAAGTTCTATCAGGTTTTATTATCCAGTATTGAGTGCTGCGCCCTTTTTATAAATGATGCACAGGCATGCAACTAAGCAAGTTTTCTAAATGATGCACAGCAATCGTCTTATTTGTCGTATGATATGGGGTTCACTGCAACGGTGAGAGATAGAACCGATCAATTTTGAGATTTGAGAGACACAGTTACAATCCAGAATTGTTACATACAACTGCACGAGAGGACTCGAAAATTGCGGTGACATCAATGTTAATGGGACACTGAGGTGACTTTGTCGACGTCCCGTTTTTGCTTGAACTGCTTAGACTGGCTCAAATAACACACTTTTACCGTTTATCTGGTTGATAAGTCGATAATTTTTGTATGAAGCCAGAAACAAGAAAATCTACTATGCGTGGTCTGCGGCGGCGGCACCAACTAAAGGCTATGACGTTGGGAGGAGGTGCGCCGTGATTGGACTATGTCTAGTATTAGCATTCAAACACGTTTCGGTATCTGTTCTGTACAAAAAACATGCTTGACATCCGGCGTTGTCGTTGCACGGGCATTCACGATATCTCAAATGTTGTCATACCACGCTTCTGCATGTTGTCGTCTGTAAAATGCCCCAGATAAGCCTCCCAAAACGGCTTAGAATCGTAGCAATCGCTAGGCGACGCCTACGCAGTGGATTAAAGGCCTCCGCGTCCGCGCAGATCTTCATTTATTGATTGATTGTACCTCATGGTAAAAATACATTGTAGAGTGGAGGGCAATAAAAACTATGTAAGAAACTATACAAGCACAAAAATAATTAAAAAAAAAACATTAGTAAAGAACATCAGGTTTGTATGGGCTATCTTTACTGGTTTAAAACTCAGTGCATAGTTAAGACATAAACAAAACAAAAACGTCTTGCGAGTAAAATAGAAGCAACGAAAACACTTCCAAATATCGAGAAAACAAACCAGAGGCTAGAGTTTCCACCGAAGAGCGGGTAAAAAGAAAACAAATCAATGAAAATGTACAGAGGTGAAGAGGAGGCCTTATTTCAGCAGCGCATGCCCACACAAGAACAAAAAGCGGCATATTGAACAATCTATAGCGTTGTCCTGTACACTACGAAAGAAAGAACAGAATCATTTTGGCCATTCCAATTTAAAAATAATTTTGATCAGAGCCCGCACATGCCCATACAAAACAAACAAAAACACCCGCACAGAAGTGCACATATATCACATTCCACCATGCTAAATTTTCACAACCCGTATATGGAACTGCAAGGTTAACATAGAGAGAACCGGAGTGTAAAAGTTAAACAAAAGTAGAACACTACGACGTGAGTAAATTATTTAAGGCATTTTTAAAGATAGTCCGATTGACTATGCTGGTGATGGAATGGGGAACACGATTCCAGTCATCGCAAGTTTTTGGCAGAAATAAGGTTGAGTGCGTGACGGTATTTCAATAAAAAACACAAACTTTCTGGAGATGGTTTTGGCGCGATGAGATGTAATTTGGAGGCCTTATCCAGATAGCATAGAAAGCAAGATAATGGTAGTAGATTTTGTGAAAGAGGCAGAGGCGGGCGTTTTTCCTTCGGGTGGCTAGTGCGAGAAGGCCCAAGTTTAAGTTCATCTGCGTTAAAATGGATGTGCGATGATAATAACCAAGAATGAAACGGGATGCATGGTTGCGAACTCGCTCAAGCATGTCTATTAATGTGGAGTGACCAGGGTGCCACACTGAGGACGCATAATCAAGTTGAGGGCGGATGTATGTCATGTACACGAGCAGTTTTAGATCTCCAGGAGCAAGAAATAAATTTCAGCGGAGGTACCCTAGTGTCTGGTTAGCTTTTGCTGTGATGTGTTCCATATGAGTATTCATGGAAAGGTTATCAGTGGTGTAAACACCAAGATAATGGTACGATCTTACAGGATTTAATGGGGAATCGCTTAGGTAGTATGTTCGAGCCACATCATTTTCCGGCTTATTGGCATAATTTTGCATTTCTTATTTTTTAGCTCCATTTCCAATGTTTGCGACCGAGATGTCACACTGTTTAGATCGGTCTGAAGGTTTGTAATATCCGAGTCACCAGTAATTTTATGGGAGATGACAGAGTCGTCAGCAAATAAATAGATTTGAGAGTGAATGTTACTAGGCAAGTCGTTTATATAAATTAAAAAGAGTAAAGGTAGAGTACGGATCCTTGAGGGACGCCTGAAAGAACCGGGCTGTGGGGAGTTGTAATCATTGGCGTTGAGAAACAGTACACGGGAAGTTAAAAAGGCATGGATTCATTCGATTATTAAGGGGTCGATATTTAGGTTGCTCATTTTAAAGGAGGAGTGAATGATTGACCTTGTGTAAGGCTTTCTGAAAATCTAAGAATATGCAGTCAGTTATGTAACCATTGTCTAGATTTTGATGTAGCTGGTTGGTAAAGGATACTAACTGAGTGTTGCAGGAGAAATTTTTGCGGATCCCGTCCTGAGCGACTGTGAAAAAAGTTGTTACTCTCGAGGAAACGGTGTAAGCTCGGAAAAAATTACATGTTCCATTAATTTACAAGGCGCAAGAGCAAGTGAGATGGGTCTGTAATTGCAAGGATCATGGGGTGCTCCAGATTTCTGTACAGGGTCAAATTTGTTTGTTTTCCAGTGGTGCGGAAGTACGCCATCGTTATACGATTGCGAGAATATACATTGTAAGAATATAGAACAGTACTCGGCGGCGTTCTTTAAAAAGTTAGAGGTTATCTCGTCTACGCCGCATGAACATTTAGATTTAGGACTTTGAATTCTTGTTTTAATTCCTCCAGCGCTTAAGATAATGGAATCTATGGGGGTATCATTAACGGCGGGAGTTCTGGGTAATGAAAGCAGATACTTGACCCAGAGAATAATCTAACAAAAGTGTCGTTTAGTAAAGAAGCACAAAGATGGCTTGGCACATGGTCATCTGTAGGGGTTAGAAATGATAGCACAAATATGGCTTGGCACATGGTCACCTGTAGGGGAAACTAATGATAGTTTGTTACTAGCGGGAGGTTTGTTTCTGGTTCGTCTTTAGGGTGCTACGAAGGGTACGGGAAATGAGTGTTGATTCCGTAGCCTTCAGGGTGCCTAAATAATTTGAAGCACCTTCCTTTTACTGTGCCCAATGACAAGAATTTGGTGACTGGAAAACTGCGAAATATTCTTTTCGCTTTGTTGGCAAGCCAATATAAATGCCGATTGTACCATGGGGCGTTACGATTAAAACAAACGTGAGGAACCAGAAAAAAATTTATGTATTATTTCCAGAACCTTGTTCTTGAAGATATTCCAGTTGGTTTCGACCAATCGCGCAAGGTATCCTGGCAGGAAAACGTCTAGAAATGAGTCAAGTTCTTCATTCATTGCCGAATAGTTCCCTTTGTTGTAATCTCTAATTGCTTTGGAGTGTTTCCTGGATGATGGGCGATGGTACGTTATTGAAAATGCAAACTGGAGAGATTATGTAGGGTGAAGATGACAAAAGGAGATCCCATATAGATGAAGAATGCTCTGTGATACCTGTAGGCGATGTTACATGCTGCGAAAGGCCGAAGTCTGCGCAATGTGTGGTAAAACCTTTTGCTTCTATTGTTTCTGCATGAGGTGAGGGAAGAGTGTGAGACCAAGTAACATTAGGGAAATTGAAATCACCCAGTAATTGAATGGGCACAACTGGAAATCAGACTGTAATGTGGTTTAAGCAGTCATGCAGGCTTTCGCAAAATGATGTAGCTGCCGACGGTGGACGATAACAGACACCAAGTACAATTACGGAACCGTTATGGAACACCAGTTCACCGTTATGGAACACCATACGCACTCCAGCTTGGTTAAAATGGGTAAACAAAAACACTCATCGCATTTATCAACAGCAATCATGACACCCCGTCCAATTGTTTTTTTTTTTATCGTTCTGAAATATTCGGTATTTTTTGTTGGCATAAAAAAGTTCAGAATCTCTTACCTTGCTCGATAGCCTCGTTTCACTTAACGCAATGATGTCTGGTTGACAATCATTAATTAGGGCGCAAAACGCATCTCGTTTTGGAATAAGGCTTCGAATGTTAGTGAAAAAAACAGGAATGTGGTATTCTATTGGTGCACGGCCACCACCGTTCACATTTTCCTGTGTGTCTCTAGAGGGCCTAACGCGTCAAGAACGAAGGGCACGGGGAGGCGAATCGGGTTTGCTAACCGCTGGTACACCCATTTCATAGATAACTTCATCGGTTTTATTGTAGCCATATCGTTTATTATTCACAATTAGAACCTTGCGTGAGAGTATGAAAGCAACCTTCAAAGATTTGCCACGTTCAGTTAAATTTTGTTCTTGCTGCACGAGCTACTAGACAGACGTCTTCCGACAGGCCTACGTCGCTATCTTTGAGCAGCTTCCGTTTTGATAGGACGAGTTCTTTCGTTTTGCATGAGGCAAATTTTACTACGATTGGTCTCGTTTTGCCTTCTTCGAACGGTCCTATCCTCTGAGCCCATTCTGTGTGATCACTTGATAAAGTAAGAGTGAGGGTGTGCCGTACTATTTCCAAGATTTTGGTTTCTGATTCTGAGGCTGATTCTTTGGCAGTATCCGGTATAATAAAAAAAGGAAGATTATCCGTACTAGCACGACCTTCAACATTATCGAGACGTGAACGGAGTACGCACGCCTCGCTTTCGATGCGATGTACCGTTTCGCAAACATTTGCTAAGTCCTAGCGCCACTCTTCAAGAACAAAGGTTTGCGTTTCCACTCTTTCCGACCATGCCTTCACTTCCGCGATCGCTTTCGAGTCATTTTGCTGCTGTAGTTTTAATTGTTCAATTGCTGTAGACATAGCCTTTTGTACCTATTCCATCCCCATTGACCGAGCAATAAGATCCCTTACTGTTTCCAGAATCTAAGTTAGCCCGTCACTGGTGCGGCCCGGATTACATTAAATGTCACCACACAACATCAAAGACAAAGGACTGAAAGGCTCTGTCAGTGCTTCAGGGCATGGAAGCACTACAATGCAAACGTCGTCGGACTTAAAGCACCACATGGGTAACTTGAAAATGTAACTAACCTGCACAACGAAAAGAACTGGGCGTGAGAACTTCATCCTGTTCATGCTTCCATGCCCTCTCTGGTGCTTAAATCCCATGCCTTTTCCCCCATATTTGAGCTTGCCTCCCTCATTCCTGTATAGTAAAAAGCGTCTTCGCACTAGGCCAAGGGTCTGCTGATTCTTGCCTGTGCTCACTCTCCACGAGCAGTCGTTCCTTATGACAACAGCACGCCGAGAACTCGCTAACGGTTTAGTGTCAGTCTGCGCGCGTTCTGTTAACTTGTTCGTGAATTAGTGAACGTTTTCTCCCAATAATGGTGACTTCAGTATACAAAATGTCGGCCGAAAACGAAACAAAAGCAACTTACAAAAAAGTGTGCGCGGGGGAATTCGAACTTACGACCTCCAAAAAAACATATCTATCGGCCAATCGGCCACGGGCCAGCACTGCCGGCATTGAAAATATAAGGTGTACAAACTAGAACCAGCTTACACGTATTACGTTTTAGCATTTAAAGACGCTTACGTGACAATTTGTTGTATAGCACTTGTGCAGATAGCGTCCCCCAAAATTCTACAGTATCTCCCGTCTAGCAATGGCATTTCTTAAAGGAAGAAGCGTTCGCAGATGTGCGGTCGTGCTGCTGACCACTGTGCTGGTTTACCCAGGTCCAGAAAGTTATTCCTGCTCCTTAGTGTTACGCTGTAGGGTATAAGTTCCAGTCGGTTTTATTTCCTTAGTACCTTTATTGACTTCTCTCGATGTTCTCCCGCCTTTAAGTGGCCTTAGATTTTTTACTAGCGTACCAGTCAGTGAAGCGTTGCATGTGCGCTTGTGCAGTGCTTGTGCGGAGCGACCTGAACTTGCAGCTTGATACAGTGTACAAACAAACAAAGTAAAAATAGACACATTCTTCCATTTCCGAACGTGTCGTGGCTTTGCTTCAACAAAGCGAACGAATTGCGATGACCCGTCGGCTGCCGGTGGACTAAACGCTTGGCCGACTGAACCAGTCGGAAGGTTGGCCAGCCGTGCAGTTGCGCAGTCAAGCCAAGTAATCTCCTCCTGACGTCACACGAAAGCGCCAAAGAAAATGGGCGAGGATGCAGATAGGAGGGCAGAGCTTTTGAATTGATTTCTCTACTAAATAGATTCGCGTAAACGCGCTCAGAGTGGTCGAAGCATGGCCTATGAACTCCGGACCTCAAATTGCGCTGGTAATCGCGCAATGTTTACAAATCACCGTACTGTTCCTTTACACATCGTAAAGAATTTAACAGCAACTCGGCGTGAGTGAAGTGTCCTGATACTTGTGCAAATTATCCTAATGCGACATTTATCTATATTACTATATACAGTGGCCCTTTTGCATCTCTTGTATTCCTCCTTATTTATTCTGATTAACTGGGAATTCCTTCACGGGGCGCAACAAAGTGATTTTGCTGAGGTTTTGTGACGTCGTAACTTAGGATAATTTTCCACGCTCGTTAGAAGAGCTTCTAGCTAAGTTAAAAGCTCATCCTAGTTATAAAGGGCTAGGTTAAAAATATTGCCTGCGTCAATAAAAAGTGCTCAGTTCTTAGTCAGCGCTCGTGGATGCGCGTTATTTCCTCGGTCCGTTCGCAGACATATTTTTGCGCTACATTAGATGAACTTTCGGATTCGAATTTAAAAGAATGTTCACGCTTTCCGTGATGATACATAAGGGTGCATGTTTATGCTGTTGACAGTAGCATTCGGCGTCTTGGCTACGTATACGCTGAACTGGATAATCATCAAACTGAGCGCCTCGTACCTTTAAGCCAGCGGTACTTCGCGATTGTACGACTCGAGTAAGTGGTCATACAAAGGAACTCTTTCGTAGCGGTGATTTTGAATACAACGTTTATTGTTCTGCATTGCCGCCGGCTTAGCTTTAGCGTTACTGCCTGGTTTCTCTAGAACAATTTGATCGTTCCTGTTCGTCTGATATCGTTCTCGTATTGTTGGTGGAAGGCGCGACTTTTCGGTACTCTGCCTTCAACGATTCAGAACTCCTCTTCTCACAGTGCCGAAATGGTGTTCTTCAGGGACATTTTGCACTATATTGTAAAAATGGTTATAAGTATTACACAATCGGATGACGAATTCTTGACTGGGGCTAAATGCGGTGCCGATATATGAATCATCAGGGCTGGTTGCATTGTTCTTCCCGTGAAGGTGTCGTAGTAAGCATGTCTAATTGTAGATGCTGATCAAATAGATCAATGAGCTGGCTACGGTTTTTAGGGATGTGTGGCCATGCCAAGTGGAATCGTAACAGAGTTTTATATTTTTCGAACTCAGAGATGCGACCTTAACGAAGCAAACAAACGCATCCAGCATGTACTTTCGCAGACCCCAAAATACAGCAGCCAAACGTGGTTTGTCTAGGCCGCACAGATAGATTGGCGGCTCCTTCAAACTTGTTTTTATTTTAGTGTGAACATTGATTGCGCCTTTGAGTGAAATCATTCAAGCGGTTCCGTTATTCTTGACTGCTTCACATGACTTAGAACAACTCTCGGCATAATCGAGCTATTTTGCTCTATCCCTGAACGAGTTTTCTTGCAGGCTTTGGAGAACATAAAGGGTACAGCAAAAAAGAAAACGGCTGCAAACAGAAGCCTTTGCAGCTTTCATGTCGAGTGTATGGCATTCATAATGTGCCCAAACACGGGAGAAAGGCGACTAACAGGTACGGCTTCCCGGCCGTATCCTCCGCCCTAGAAAAGTTGGCTCGGCTAATGTCCCCCATAAAGACGGCAACAAGCTGAAGGAGGAACGTGAGAAAAGGCACAGAAAACCCTATAGTAGACACTGTAATAGGGATTGTGTAGAAAGACACCCAGACGAGTCGCAAATCCTTTGTTGGACACACGGGGCGTTGCGTCAACGGTCATCTGAGGAAGCACAGAGACAGCGTCAAGAATGTTAGTTTGGCACACATGCACCCATAGTGCGTCACCCGCACGTGTGAAGGGCAATTCACTGTTGAAATATTCTATGGCGAAGCTCGAGCAGACACCACGACAGCTGTGAGAAGCGTTTTCTTCATTTTTTTTTTCAGTATATGTGGCCAGTCACTGCGCCGCACTCCTGCAAAATTGTATGAAGCAGAGTGGCATTTGTTTAAATTTTTATCTGTTTCTCATCCTTGTCCATCAGATGTTAGTAATCGACGTGCTCTGCCCTCTCTTGTTATTGAGATTGGATGGGAAGGTTGCCCATCGAGT
This sequence comes from Haemaphysalis longicornis, assembly GCF_048455015.1. Lineage (NCBI taxonomy): Eukaryota > Metazoa > Arthropoda > Arachnida > Ixodida > Ixodidae > Haemaphysalis > Haemaphysalis longicornis. Next base: position 37,694,501 of record NW_027526445.1, read on the forward strand.
GACATAGCGCCATTGCGAGGTCTGTTTTTTTGCGTCTGCGTGTATTTGCATGATAATATACGGGAGCCGCCCATTAAAAAAGTTAGCACCAATCTACTGTGTTAATCTGGTTGGAAAGCAAAACTGTAAACGGCACCCACAACGATTTGCCATGCAACCCCACTTAAATTCACTCAGGTCACACTACAAATAGTAAAACCAGAGAGAAGTGCAGTGCACTTTACCACACCCTCAATTACTTCAAACAGATATTCTTGGTAATGTTAAATTATTGCATGATCCATTCGTTGCGTTGTAGTGGTGCAGCACATGTGTGGAAACTCTTTTAGAGATGCGAAGCATCTCATGCTGGGGGCTGCGTCCCTCCCTCCATTGTTGTCGTTGTTGTCCGCCGTCCTCACTCTACTGCGCATGCGCATCTCTTTAGTCCGGTCAGCGTTTGGCCCATGGAGCAAGAATATATAGGAGAGGAAACGCCCATTGCGGCCGGCGCGATCGAGAGACCAGATAATGTCACAAATGATAACTACGGCGACCTCGGGAGCTCCGCAGCTGTGGCGGCGAACAGTTTGACAGCGGCACCTGGTTGAATGTATTAGAAGCAATACTGTTGTTTGCAGCATTCGCCACAAGGCGTGAATCACTATGCGCTCCAGCTGCTTCGTTACGCGGAAACGAAACGAGCGTTAATCTCAAACAGGCGCGCGCGCACGCGCGCGCGTGCCCGCGTCCTTGGCCCGCAACGTCGGTGGTGCTGGCACTTTTATCTGCACTGTCGCATAACCAATAAATTGGCCGGCGCAGTCAACACGCTTTGAGCGCATCGCATGCGAGATAAGGCCGTGCGTTTACAGGTTTTACATTTTTTTGCGTTTACAGGTTTGTATTTTGGGCTTGGTGCTCGTGCAAGATTGCTCACGCATTAAAAGAAAATGCCCCTTTTGTTTGCTCTTACCAGCCGGTTTAAATTTCACAGAAAATAATCACGAAGACGGGATCTTCAGCCAACGGAAGCGCAAAAGAGCGCACACACTCGCTTCGGTCACGGAATATTTCGGTGGCCCGGCGAAATACCGACGTCATGCCGCGGCCGGGTTGGGCTCTGCGAGGGCGAACCATGGCGATGACCGCGCACTTCCTTCGCTTGCCGCCAGATGCCAGAAACTGACGTTCGCCAAGTGCTTGTGACGTTATCAGGCTGCCCCAGGAAGCTCAGTTTCCCCTCCTATTTTATTCTTGCTCCGTGGTTTGGCCTGATGTCAGCGCAGTACACTATATATAAAATAAATAGTTAGGCGACCCCCCGTTTCGAACCCACGACTTCCTGGCCGCAACGGGAGGTACGTGGCGCTCTTCCCTCTGCGCTACAAGCCGAGACGGGAGGATGTGCTACGAACGCGCCTTATGTCCTTCACTCACTCAAACTACGTCATGAAACTACTGATACAACGAAGGCAGGCGAAGCTGAACGTCAACGGAAACGACGAACTTTAGAGGAGGATGTTGAATTTCCAGTGGGAAAGCTGTGGTGGGAAGCGACACGTACCTCGCAGCTCAACCAGAGAAGAGGATGAAAAGGGCGGGCAGCGGGGTAGGAGCGTCAGCACGCCATAAAGAAAGACGAGATCCAGGAGGTGTTCGATCAGTTAACAAGGGTGTCGGTCTCTACGCTGTCTCTACATTTGTCTACATTTTTATACATTTCTCTGTCTCTACATGGGTGTTCACACTACGTTCCCATTCGGGCTCCGATAAATGAAACAACATAACGGCAACCCAGTGGAATCTACACGGAACCCCTATGATGCTTCGCATCCACCTCATGGTTCCCCACGGGAAGATGGTGTAATTTGTGTCCTTAAAGTTAAGCTCCAACCCGGTGTTAGACGATCCCACTTCTCCGTCTCTCCCGTAGCGGACGGAGGCAAAGATATCGGCGGCCGAGGTGGTCAGGTGAAGCTGGAGGAAATACTTTTATTCAAATCTCTGAAGGGCCCACAGTGCGGCCCATGAGAGTGGTTCCTCCTTCACTGTAGCCCATATTCAGTCCGCACCGCCAGTGCTCTGTCCACCAGCTGAAGCCATGTAGGCAGAGTCGTGCTGGGCAGCAGCATCTGCCAGTGCTCTTATTCGGTAGTTGACGGAAAGAGAGAAGGGTGCTCATGGCTAAAGTCGCACACCCCGATTATGTGGCAGAGTGTTCCTACTTGAAAGCAAAATTTAAGTTCAGTATCGTAGCGATTCGGGTGGATTAAGGGTAGACGCGTCGGGTGTGAGAAGGAGCCGATTTTATGAGCCGTAAGGTAGTTTGTCGTTGTATTGAAAGGTCAGGCTAAGGCGAAGGTAGGGTCTGTCTCAGGAGGCGATATTGCAGGGTTATGTCACTGGATGAAACAAGCGGGTGACTGTCTTCGTGAAGCTCCATAGCACGAGGGGTAAAAGGGCAGTTTTGGTGGGCGTATTTGTTGCCCTCCATGGAAGCGTGAGCGGGTGTCCAGATGATCGGAATGGAACCATCTTGGGAATGGTTTTTTTAGCACACTCAGTGCAGGTCGGCACACCAAACCCGAATGTTAATTTCGGTAGGCGTGTTTGGAATCGGTGACTATTTTACTAACCCCTTGTTGAGTGAGACCCAAGGCGATCGCTGCCTCTACTGCTGCCCTCATGTCTTCGGTCTTGAGTGAGGCACAAGCAAGGCGGTTGCTTCTGGATGTAGCCACGGCGATCGCGTACTACTGCCCTAGATGTTGGGAGGTGGCTGTGTAGGCATAGGTAACTCCATGATCCCCACCGAAGGTGATGTTAAGCGCTTGAGCCCGTGCTTGTCGGTGACCCTCGTTGAGTGAGGGGTTCATATTTCTAAGCAAAGAGAGCATCGTTAGTTCTTGTCGCCAAACTTCCAGGAGTACATCAAGAGGATTCACGTTCTGTGGTATCGCAGCCGGACCAGACAAAGCTGCGTTGGATCTTGGTAGTGCAGTGGGAAAACGCCAGGAAGCGAGGGATGGACAGTTTATAACAGTGTCACCTCAAATATCTTGATTTCTGAGCAGTGCATGGTCGCAGCGGTGTTGCGCGCCCTTGTTTTCATTGTACCGCCGCATGTCGAGTGTCTGCTGCAGAAGTAACGGGCTGCCGCCCTCCGAAGGACGAGGTTGTTATGGGTTCTAATAAACGCTGATGTCTCGCAATTAGTTCTCGCAAGTATGCTTTTATTATAGTGCATATACATTGCGACATTCAATTCGTCTGTCCTGCACCGCACCTAATATACGTTGGTTAAACTTGCTACTTGCTTTCATGCAAATTATTTCTCATTTTCCAATTTCGCGCATCCCACAGGTATTGACAATTATGAACATTTTTAATAAAAAAGTCTATTTAACTATTTATCACCACATAAGGACTGACGCTAATGACTTTTACAAAAAATACACTAGGCAGTTTTCAGGCAGTTAATATACACAAAGCCAAAAACTCGCCCAAACTACGGCCACCAGAAATTGAGCTACCAGATTCCCAACATTTTAAACAGTCACCCCGCAATTTTAACCATGGCACCAGATGCTACATCCGAAGGATTTAAAAAGAAATTATACATGTACCTTATAGAATTACAGTAACAAACGTGTATTTTAACTTTTTGTTTCTTATCAGAAAACCTAGAGGTCAATTTGTTTCGCCCTATAAAATCGTGTACTCTGATTATTGTTTGGTTACGAAAACTGAGAACTGCTTTTGTTCTTTCTTACTGTGAAATCTTGAATTGTACTTTTTGTTTCCTGTAATCTGAGAGCTTCTGCGTGTTTTTTTTCTAGTGGCATTTTCATTGTAACGATTGTGTCTTTCTGAACACTGAAACCTGATTTTCTATGTATTGATTGTGTGCATTCTTTTGTTATTTTTATTGACACAAAGGACGTGCCTTTTACCCACAGAGTCGTGCTAAAACGGGAGGGGGAAACAGAGGACGTTACCTTCTCAGGCATTTTTTTTTTCTGTAGCCTTTGTGACCCTCCCTCTCTACAACTGCATAGCCATTCCTGTACATGATGTCGCAATAAACTTTCAACTTTCAACAAGGCGCTGCGTTCTTCTCGCTGAATTACAGCTATCCTATGGCGCGAATTTACTTTTGCACCGTGTTCATAGAGCATGCATGCGCCCATTTTCAGGTGACGTCACGTACACCATTGCTGGTGCGTTTATGCGCTCTATTACTGGCTTTGGATACGAGAGTGTCATTACTTGGTGTTTTGAATTAAGCACGCCGTACTTGGGTGGTGCAAATTAAAAAAGAGCTGCGCTAGTGCTTAGTCAGTAAGGCTTGCCTTGTCGCAACTGCTCCTCCATCGTTTTAAAGTGAACGTGCACACGAATAATAAAGTTCAAACGACGCCTTAAAATAGAGAAGCCCTGTTCGACACTGTTGATTGGCAAGAATTTCTTTTCTAGGCTGTAGTCTGAACAAAATCATTGCTGTCCTTTTTTTCAGTACATAATGGTACATCAATTAAATAACGAAAAACACTACGACCTGCCGAATAAAAAGTGCTCAACGATTTGATTTTTAAATGTTTAAGAGAATAAATTTTAAAGGAGTTTACACAATTCGAGAGTAAATGTATACAAGTTTTGTATTTATGCAAAGGGTTCAAATTTTTTAAATTACATTTTAAATAAACAAACTGCTCCTCACTGTTTTACTATTCAAATTACTAAATTTTGTACAAATTGAATATAGCTGCTTAGCTTTTTTTCGACATCCATTTCTAAACTTTTGCGTAGTTCATTTGATGGTAATAAATTTCAATTATCGAAATGTGATTTTATATGCTAGAGCTCGCAGTATATATGATTTTATTTCTCCACCAGAACCGCCGCGCAATTTCAACCGACAGTCCGCCACGAAGTCTGGATCGTTTTTCTGGGCGGGCAAACCAGAGACAGTGTCACGAGCACTGTTGTGGCTGCGCAAGTCAATAGGTGGTTATAGTCTTCCTTGTTTGCAAACCATGTGCAGCGTGCTGGCGGAACCTGCAGTGATCGACCATGTAGACTCAGGCGAGTACCCAGGGAAGGCGCTGCTACAGTACTTTCTGGGTACTTCTCGGTCATTATTTTACGAGTATGTTATAAAAGCATTGAGAAATTTCCGGTTTTCGCTGCCAAGCCTAAGTTTTACGGAAAACACGGCAAGTGAAGTGTGCGAAAAATTGGCAATATCCCATTTGACAACCAACAGATAGGAAGGTCAAGCGGCGTCCGCTGGCATTAGCTGACATCGGCGGAACTTCCGGCTCATGTTCGGAATTTCGGGTGCTTATATGGCTGGGATGTTTCCCCAACGTATGAGCGTCTAGCGAGATTCGGCGTTGTGCCTTTTGCACGGTGTGCGCACTGCGGCCACGCTGAAACATTCGAACATGTCTTGTTTCATGGTCGTGTAGCGGCAACATTTTGGACTGTTTTAAGCAGGATGATCGGACTCGTACTTCAAATGAACACTCCTTCAAATTATGTGTTGGTCAAATTTCTGGTGTGCGCTGGCGCTTTTGTTTTGTGGAGAAATCCTGGTGCTGCTTGTCTTCGAGCCTGCCCGGAACGGGAAACGTTCCCACCTCTGTGGCGTGTCTGATGGATTCTGATGAGTTATTTAGAGCATAAGTTGGCAGCCCTAGGGGAAGAAGCCTTTCTTTTGCGTTGGTCTACGTGCTTTATAGTGGTCAGGACCAATATCCTGAGCGTTTCTCTAGTGCCGTAATGAGTTCAGTATAGTTTATAAACTGTTTTTTTGAACAATGTGGAACTTTGTGGAACTGCCCTTGATTTGTAGTAACTTGTTGACCCCGCCAAAAAATTCGTGCAGTGCGTAGAATGACCATGTTACCTGCAAACTGATTGTGTAATTTTCTCTTCTTAGGGCAGCGCTGTTATCACCGGTCGCGGCGGCCTGATTTGTTGGTTAAAATAAATTCTGTTTACCCCATCTATACTGCTGCTTGTCCAAAAAATTCGAGTGCAGTGAACAACAATGGGAGTTATTTAAATGAACTGTAATCAGTGTGTCAAAAAGGTACGAGTGTAGTATAAGTACAGTACGAGTATATTCCCAAGTCTTAAAGGTATATTCAAGCTATATTTCTCACGGCCATATCTGCCTCGTATTCTGACCCGCGGTATAGTAAAACTGCACTGAAGAGACCAGGAGTAACTTTTTCTTCACGGAACGCCATCCAGTCCAGTCCAGGACTTGTTGTTTACGTGTGAAGATGTAGGAAACAATTAAAAGCTGCATGGACGTTGCCATCGGTTTCCACTCTTAAGTGCATGAAACCGGTATCTATACTATTAATTACCTTTGTTAGCGACATTTCAAACCTTCAATACCATAATAGTGCCATAAGCTTTCTAGATGAGGGACACGTAATAATGATAAAGATGGCTACAATAAAACTTCGGGCACAAAATCCCCCTTCGATTACTCTGTGCAACGTTGTCTCTGCCGTCTCACGGAGGCATAGCACACACCTAATCACTGTATTTGCATGGTAATAAACAACACACGCATCGGATACGCAGGCATAACAAAAGCCAATTCCCGAAGAACGGAGTATACACCATACAGCCAGAAGAAAATATCAACACGAGCATTGTAAACCTCCTAACATCAAAAATCACCCTAATATTACGTTCGCCACCACGCAGCAAAATTAAAGCGCTAAAAATAGAAAGATTTTCATATGATACAAGTTTACAGCAGCGAGAGAGTTGCAAAACAGCCGTTGTATTTGCTGCTGTGCGAGGCTCGTGTTGGTGCCCTCTCCCTCATGCGGAGCATTAGAGGGTGTTGAGTCTAGAAAAGAGCATCTAAAAAGGCTTGAGCGAAGCGTACGCATTTTGAATACTTATCGAAGAGCACTGATCACTGAGCCGCCCAATTAAGTTAGAAGGGACGAGGCACACACAACCTTCTGATCGGTTGTCCAAATGGAGTTGTTCCCTCTCTCCCTCCTCATGTGTTGCAAACTTTTGCGGGATACAGCTTGACAATGTTCAGGGGTGTCACAACCTCTCTAAGTACGGAATTACGGGAAACAAGCTCTTTACTGCAACTAAAGGATCAAAGCGGTTGATTTCTAGCACGGGCACCGCACTCCTCACAAACGGAGGGCCGCAGACGACTACAGCGCGAGTTGCAAAGCTGACGTCCGGAGGTAGGGGGCGCCACTTACACATCTTATCTCCAAGTACTACCGTCTGGGGAACAGAAGCTGCATAAGCGATTTCTTCTTCATATATTTGAGGACATACTTGAGTTGCCCTTATTTTGTTAGGGGTTTGCCCCTGCAGTAGATTTTTGTGTGCTGTGTAGCCGCAATTGTTGCATATCTAGCTAGAAATTATGGCACGGGTAAGGCATTCATTACTGGATATCCTCTGGCGAGATCGGCGAGTTATCTTACGCTGAATGAAGCGTTTTTGGGATTTTTGAAGAAGTCATACTTAAAGGAGTACGGCACCAAACTTTATGTTCCTTTCTTATTGATTTCATCCATGCTTAGCAGCCTCGCGAACCCGTAACAGCACTTTAAATACTTTAACGCGCGATGATTCACAACACTGAACCGCTTGAAAATGGTCCGTTTTGGTTTCCCGCGCTTCCAAACTGGAAGCTTCCAACCCGGACGCACTTCCAACACGGATTTGGTGAATGCTGTCAATAAAAGACCTAGTGGTGGCTTCTGAGGCGATTCTGGACTTTATTATCTGCTCGTTTGCCACATGTGGAACTTTTTTGGCAAGAGTGCCCTTCTGGGCAGCGGTTATGCTGGTAGGTCTGGCAACGTCTATAACTTCGTAAACGCGCTAGCGCCCAATCGCCACTTGCCGGGCCGCGCGCGTGAAGTGACGTCACTAGTTTCTCCCGAGTGTTGGTGGCAGACAGCTACTTCACTTTTTTCGCTCTGACTGAGTACCGTAATTACCTGATTCTAATGCACCCCCGATTCTAACGCGCACCCGATTTTCCTGGCAAAAAAACGAAATAACTTGCACCTCCGATTGTAACGCGCACGGAACTTTGTGAGCAAGAAAAACGAATGCGAGAGAAACGGGCGATTTATTTCCCGAAGTAATCTCACTAATTTCACTTCTTGTCGCTCTCCGCTGACCACAACATGTCGTCCTTGGTGCCATCAAGCGCGTTCGCGATGCCACACTTCCGAACGAACGTTCAACCATGGTCGATGGGATCGTGGCTCGCGCCTCGCACACCCATACGGCGAGCTTATCCAGAGGCGCACACTACAGCCGACCGCTCGTTTTGAATGCGTGACAGCCGCTGCTGTCATTGCTGTTATCAAGCGCGCAAGTGGAACGATTTGACGATTTGTGTGAACGGCGATAAAAAAGCCTAGGCGCCGATGCTTCCTGCGTCCGAAAAATTGTTACTAAAAGCTTTGGCGCCATCTTGGGATGGCGATGGCGATGGGTGGGACGAAATTTCCGCTGTTTCGGCAGTTTCGGTTTCGTATCGGATTCTAACGCGCATGCGATTTTTCGAAGTATTTTTCAGCAAAAAACGTGCGCATTAGAATCGGGTAAATACGGTAATGTCACCCTGATGTCTATTTGCTGCGTACCGTTTCGCGCGGTGTTCAGTCGTGTTCGATAAATCAGATTAAATGGAAGTACGTTCCACGTGTCACAGGCCTCTGATGTTCCATACAGGGTAATGTGTTAGGTGAAGCAAGCGAACTGTGTAATATTATCAACACCAAAAAGTGGTGTCAGCTCCCCTATAAAGTTCTGACCCTGGTGTGTTACCTGTTGGTCAGCGAAGTACGTGGCATACAGCTTAGTATACGACAGCTCTATCCTTTTGTAGGTTTATTTTGAGAAATTCTCCTGCGCATTTTCATCCGAGCGCGCAACACATTAATATTGCTCGTACTTTTCGAATAAATGTCACAATGCAGAAAACTGGCGCGTACATATAGAAATTGACATTAAAGAACTCGGTAGTGGTGTTTCTGCATCTGAAGGGTTGATGACTATCACTCACTATCGTTCTATGTAGAAGACTAGAACAACATCCGTGTGTCGTCATGAGTATCTAAGAGAAATCATCGCGCTTTGTTTTTGTTAGCACTAGTCCGTGTGCAGCACGTGTGCTGCACTCTCAAACAAAACGTGTGTTTCTGAGTGTGTAACTGAACATTCAAGAATGCACATAGACCAGAAGAGACTTCTCATAGGCAAAGTGTACTCGTTACTATACCACTGCTAGAATTCGGATTGAAGGAGCGCGTTTGGAAACCGTATAAACCCTAAGAATTTATAGATCCTGTAGGAGATACCATCAATGCAGAGATTATATTCGTCGTCCTTTACACCTTAGGAATGTTTTTTTTTTTGTTTTTGGAAGACTTGTTCATTTTCGCGCTTACTTTTTCCACGCCCCGTGTTTGCAGGGACGAGCGAAATGTTGGGCATCGATCGGGGGGAAAGAAATTCGCCAGAAGCTTTATCAGAGGACTGCCCACATGGTGCCATTACCATTTTCCGGTTCTGTGACAGGTTTGTGTTGTGACCTTTGTCTCTCTTCTCGTTGCCTTCTGTTTTCTCCCCCCTCTCTTACCCTCTCCCTCAATTTCCGTACGTTCTATGGCGTCTAACACTTCTCCACTACCCTTTATAAAATAAGAGGAGAAAATAAGGACCGAGAGGTCCCGGTGGTACGATGGTGCTTCTCTTTTACAAGATGTCTACGGAGGGAAGATGAAGCAGCTCGAGCCAGAGCTGCTCGCACGCGAATATGGGTACCGATGATGATGAGCTCATCGGTGGAACGATGATGATGATCCATGAGTTTTAATACGTTCCCCGGCCCCAAAGAAGCAGTGGTCAGTCCACGCCCATTAACTATGATAAGTTCGTTCTGGTCCGATCTGGTTGGGCAGTGTGAAGGTGACCCTGTCACAGGTTACGTCTTTTGAAAACACGAAAAGAATGTCGGTGGAGACGACGGAGCCAGGCTGCATTACGAAGCAAGTTCGACAGTCTTCGACAGTCTTGTACTCTGAAGCAAGTTCCTCGGCTTTCTTCGCTGCGCCCTGCAAACAGTGTCCTGAAGGCTGCCGGTCCTTTCACAGTCACTAGTGCCATAGTTAAAATAGTTAGAATGCTTCCAGATGCCTTCTTAGCCTTCGGATGATGTCTGCCGTATAGTGTTGTTTTTTTAAAATGCCGTATGTTCGCGTAGGGACAATCTGAGGATGCCTCTGGAAAATATCGGCATCTCGATCGTCAGTTTCGTGCGTCGCTTTCCTGCTTATAAAAATATTTCTCTTTTATCTTGTCCTTTCTTCTTGTGAGGAAAAGTGTACATGGTTTTATTCTGCACACATACGGCATACGGCGCGTGTTCCACTGTTACGCCAGTTGGGGAACAGCCTGTCTCAATCGGGTTCTTTTTCGGGAACTCTTGAAGGGAACACAAAAACCTGCTATCTTTTGACTGAACGTTACTTCCTGCCAAAGAGCCAGTCATCGTCTCACTCTGTGCTTGGTGCAGGATATTTGACAGACGCGTAGTTCCTGTCGTGGAAGCTTTTTAATCCGGGTTTTTCAAATCAGGTTGGCCATAGCACTGTTCAGTCAATATAAAAAAACTTGAGAAGTATGTCGATGAATACACTTTCTCGGTTATTTTGCGCTGTTCTTTGGTGTTGGATTTTTTGGTTTTCAGTTGGTTGTATAATTGGTTCATGACAAGAGTATTTCATCTTCATAGTGAATGTTGGTGGCATATTCGACATCGAGGGAGTCAGTGACGATGAATAGCTCAATTCCCTCGTTTAGATTTTAAGACATTTTCAGTTTTTCGCGACTGCCACATAAAACGCTTCAACCCAACGTAAACGTCGTTGGTCCTTGTAGTCAACCGTACTGCCACTTCTACGTCTCTGCGTAGTTCCCGAGCAATGAACAGTACTTCCCTTTTCGTTTTCAGTTCATCAAGACGCATCGTACACACAGGGACACTTTGTTCGGGTAACACATCTTTCATTACGCAAGGAGCTTTAGCGTGCACTTCACCTTTCACAAAATTAGTTTCTAGACCCATCGGGCAGCCGTCGGAGGTGGGGTTGCATCGTCGTGCGATCTGGCCGTCACGTCGGTTGCCTTTAGGTAGCACTACCGTGGCTCTTTGCATCCCAGTGGACCTTCGTCGGCATCGAGCGGTCTTCCTCCTTCTAAAAGGCCAAAGTTCACATAACACTGAGTCGCACGAGGGCCTTAATGTCGGGTTTATCGGCACTATATAAAATAAGAGGAGAGACCAAGGGCCGAGACGTCCCGGTGGTGCGATGGTGGTTCTAGTTTACACAATCACGACTGAGGGAAGACAAAGCAGCTCGAGAAAGAGCTGCTCACGCACGAATACTGGAACCGATGATGATGAGCCCATCGGCGCAGCGATAATGATGATAAATAAAGTTTTAACACCCTTTAATATACGGTCAAACTGAAGCCCCATCTAGGAAGAAAGGTTGCGCAAATAGAGCGACGAAGTATCGGGTAATAAGATGAGTCGTTTAAACCAGGAAACGAGCCATCTGCTTAAGACTTTGAAGTTGTAAAATTTCAAATTCGACAATGGCAACAATAAAAACCGTAGGGTAAACACCGCGCGACAAAGGACAACGCCGGATGGTGCTGTGTGCGTGAAGTCCAACTACGACTGATCATAATAGAACTGCTGTTTCCTTCTAATATTTTCTTTTTCTTTAATTCAAGGTGTTGGTTCAGCAATCTAACATGACCAGGAACGTAACCAATACGCAAGTAGCTATTTCCAACACAGGAGACTATACAGGAGACAGGAGACAATACAGGAGTCGTTTCCAATACAGGAGACTGGCATTCTGCCTATAGAATATTTTTCGTAAAACGCGATAGGGGTACTGTCATGAATGGCAACACGTTATTTTCAATCTTTGCCAGAATCTATGGTCCACAATGCCAATGCATACACCTAAAGCCATTCCGTCCTGTTACAGAATTTAATCTTTGCGATATAATCCTGTGAGCATACTAACCTAAAACAAAAGTAAGAATGTCTAATATATATAAACCAAGTCAATTACTAGTATGATAGTTAAATTAGGATATATTGTACACCTAAAAACATAACCGAATCCTTGAAGACTAAACCAACCATTTTTAATTTGTAATTAAATTTTTTTAACTTTCTTTGTTCCTTAAAGTCACTGAAAACTAACCGTTATTTAAACAAAATATTTCTTGATTACCTTCAACATTTTTTATCTTTCGGATATTTTTCCACGAGTGGTTACCTTCTGTCTTGAAAGAGGTCTCCAAGGTACTTGAACGCGTAATTTTTTTCTGTCGTTGCTGTGCGTTTCTTTCTCAGTCTAGAAGTCGAATCAGTCACTCGGCTGCATCACCGAAAAACTCGGAAACGAGACGATTCTTTTGTTAGGCGAAACGGTTGCAAACCACTCAATCTCGTACCATACAGTATACTTGCAAACATTGTTGTGCAAAAATAAAAGAGACTTTTATTATTCGGGACATAAAAACATTTTTTGTTATATGCTGGTTTCCTTTAATTAGAGGTAGATGTGCGTTTGATATTGCCTGTAGCAAATAAAGAATACCAGAAAGGAATATATTTACCCAAAATACCAAGAGAGCTCAAGGCAGATCCTGTAGCACGTGGCGGAATTCTAATGTGTAACGAAATTTTCCAGAATATGCGCACGACCAGTGGAATGCCGGGCCATTTAATGGACCTCGGCGAAGCACCATCGCCTTAATCACAGCAGTAGGGAGTAGGGAAGAGAAGGGATGGACAAGTGGGTGGGCTATAGAAGAGATACATGGAAGTGGCAGCTACAGCAGACTAATATCGTTATTCGTCGCGTTTGAAGCAGAGTGAGCAGATGAGCGGACAAATTTCGGGCATGCGTGTTGTTAACCCCTGCAAAGAACATTGAACTTACTGTTCGTTCACGGAATCGCGTATAACTTCGCTTCAACAGGTCATTTTATTAGTCTTTTTAAATAACTTCTTTCTGCGGAGTTCCATAGTACAATGAATTTGTTTCACGTTTTACAGTGGACTCATGCGCCCCTCGGCACGGATATTATTCATCAGTCAAAAAAAGCAGCTGATAAGTATTGCCTACGAAGTATTGCAATGAAGCCAAGTAGCGCGAAATGAGTGTTCCGCGTGAGGAGACTGCTATACAAAACGTATGCGCATTTTTGGGTAACCGCATACCGGATTCCCCAACCGAAATCCGACCTGTGTAGTCGTGCACTTAAAACAATACAGGCCACACGCACATTGACAGTGATCCCTCTACTGACGAATCTTTCATTCGCTCTTTTTGTAAAAGCGGGGATGTGTCTATTTTCTGCTTCACTGGGGCCATTTTCAATTTTCGTTTTCCGGCTCTGCTCTTGCGAGGCAGAGGAGTTTATATGCGGTGGTCCTTGAATAAACCATTTGATAAAAGTTAGCGCTTGCCCCGCTATCACCGCGTCCTCTTTTGTAATGTCGCCATGTTTTCTCTGTTACTGTTTGAAATTTCGCTACAATGCGAGTGAATGTATACACTAAGTGAGGCTTGGCTACGTGAAAAAGTCGCTGAGTTTTGCTTCTTTATTTATTTATTCATAGACACCTTACAGGCCCCATTTTATTGCATAGAGTAAGGGGGCATTTGAAAACGTCATAGGAGAAAATCCACAAATTTACAACAGGTACATTGTAAGAGCCCAATATAAGCGCATCAAACATATTTCAAAGTGCAAATTGTCAATCTTTCACAGTACATGCACAATTGTGGCCGTTGACACAGCCAGAAAGCATAAATGTTCTGAAAAAAAAATAAAAAAACGTAATATACACACTAATCGCGAAAATATGCAATACACAAAAAATTATCAACAGCATTAAACAGTCTAAAGCGTGCGTAGCTGACGGCGAAACGTTTCGACTTTAGATATGGAGGCAACGTTCCGTGGCACATCATTCCAGAGTTGAATAACACGGGCATTGCGGATTGTTTTTACTGTATATTCGCATGAAAGTGGTTGCGAAATCTTCATGAAAAAAACGACGTATTTGAAGTAGCCGTGCTCGTTTATGGGTGAAGATATATGTGTGGAAAAAGCGCAAAACAGCAATATCACGGCGGCTGTCTAATGGCGGCTGTTACAGGTTTGCTTTCATTTGTGTTATGCTTGAGATGATATTTTAATTATCTGGTATGAATCGGGCTGATCTATTCTGTATCGTTTCTATCACATTTATTACGTAATTCTTGTGAGGAGACCAAATGATCGAGGCGAATCCCAATTGTGGCAGGATAAATGTTTGAGAGGCGAGTTTACGAACGTTAGCAGGGGAATTTCGCAAGTGGCGACGGAGATAACCCTCCGAACGTAATGCTTTGGCTTATAAAACCTGCGACCTGTGAAAGATCGGCGCCAAGAAGGTACTTGTACGAAGAAGTATAGGAAAGCAGAGCGTTGTTTAGGTAATAAGAATATTCGGAATTTACATGCTCGCTTCTGGGCACGTTGCCACACACTTTGTAAAGTTTAATGTTATGAGCCATTGTTTGGACAAGTAAAAAAATATTAAGATCTGCTTGTAGTGCTAAGTGATCTTCAGGGAGGCTAATAGGACGCTAGATACCACAGTCATCAGCAAAAAGATGCATGCAGGAGATTTTCTGGGCCGGTAAGTGATTAATGCAGATTAAGAAGTGCGAGGGCCTTGTAGGGAACACAAATGTTGCCGAAAAGCAAGGAAGTTTCGAATCCATGTTAATGTTAAAGAGCCAAGTCGTAGAACAGATAATTCAGAGATTAGGCGGCAGTGAGGCAGGCTGTCATAAAGCTTTGGAAAAGTAAAAAAAAAGATACCGACAATTTGCAGGTTACCGTCCAAGTTAAAGTGCGTCAGTAGTTGGTTCAAACAAAGGTTTGTCACCGGAAAATCCTTTCCGAAAGCCATGCTGATTTGTTAGAAAAATATTGGTTCTCTCGAGATGATTGTACACGTCAGAACTGGTTATGTGCATTTTTCCGTATATGCAGGGTAAAGATATGGGTCGATAGTTCTCAGGCGAGTGAATATCTCCAGTTTTGTGCATTGGTAATATTCTGCCTAATAATTTATGGAAAGTTAGGTTTGCAGATGTTATCGATTGTTGAAATATATGGTATAATAACTATCTTGATATCCCGAGGGTTTTCTTCAATATATTCGAATTATTGTTATCAAAACCGGCTGATGTAGATGGTTCGAGGTTCCTAATAAGAAGTTCATTGATTGTAGCGTTTAACTAACCGACGCTATGCAGGCGATGAGCCACGCCGCAGTGGAGTGTTCAGGATTAATTTTGACCACCTGTGAATCTTTTACGTGCGCCGAAATCTCATACACACGTGCGTTTTTGCTTTTCGCCTTGATCAGAAAAGCGGCCACCGCGGCCGGGAATCTAATCCGTGACCTTGTGCTCAGCAGTGCAACACCTTGGGAACTGAACCACCGCCTAACGAGCGATTCAATACCTCCCGCAGTGATAGTATTGGGTTTCATATATGCAGCGTCAATCTTCGGGAAACGTTGAAACATTAAAATAGTCCACTTGAATGAAAATAGAAGGGAAAAAAACGTGTTCAACTGTGTGGGGCAATCGGTGCCAAGAATAGGCATGTTGCGTGTTCGTGTAAAGTTTATGGACGGAGAGCTACTTCTCTGGCCGGAGAGGTAGTTCGAGAAAACAGTTTGGGATTTGAATGAGTCGGGATGGTAAGTCTCCGGATTACGGTTTATCTTTTTCTAAACATATAACTAAGCAGTATTTTTTCCCCGAAAAATTTGTATCCCTCACCAGTCCACGCGCGTTTAGCCCTTTTTTACGAAAGCTTTATTTGTTTCTTAGTTTGCGAAGAGACTGTGTGAACCATGGTGTAGATATCGTTATTTATGAAGTCTAGCGGAACGTAGTGGTCTACTAGGAGCTAATTATTTGCCCCTGTAGACTACCCAGTGGTCATTTACGGATCGAAGCTTAAACAGATGTACTAACAATTGGTGAAAACAATTCTATTTGAGAGTTAATCTCATCCTAATCACCTTTGTTGGAATGACGAATATGTTTTGGTGTTATGGCAGACACAGGTTTCAGGATACTAAAAGGTTAATGAAGGAGATTATGATCACTAAAGCCATCCATTTTGAAAGTGATGTTACGGTGTGAGGAGCATTGGTGAAAACCAAGTCTAAGATATTGGGAGCACTCGTGTGTTCTTTTATTATTTCGAGGAGGTAAAGATGTAACGTTACATTGATCAGTTCCAGGGACGCGTGAAAGGAAGACGACGTATGTTCCCAATCAATAAGCGGAAATTTGAAATTGCCAAAACGGTAAACTTGGTTGGCAGGACAGAAACAGAGGGCGTTTAAAACGCTTTCCCGGGAGTCACTCAAAAATAAATTATCAGAAACTGGCTCCCGGAAATATGCGCCAATAGGTACCGCACTGGATAACTTTGAAAAAGCAGCCCAAGCAAAGCCCAATGGAAGTCATGGAATCAATACAACAAGACTGGAGTATTTTTATGGCAATAATTACGCCGTCACCAGACTGTCATTTACATTGTAGTCATTTACATAGATTTTGTAACGATTATTGTCTGGTAGTATATCATCAGCGCGGATTTATGGAATCGAATGTGTCTCCGTTGGTACTACAATGTCCGGATCGCTACCATCTTGAAACGAACAAAGCGCGTCTCGTTCACGTAGCAAACTTCGGATGTTAGTGTAGGCCACTGAACGTGAGAGAGCGGCTTGAGGCACGAAAGGCATCTTTTGCAAGCTTGAGTCCGCATTTAGCTTTTTGGCAGTTCTCACTACTCCTTATTTATCACAATCATAAACTTTAATCCAAGTATACTTTTCATCGACGTTTTAACCCACGTAGTGAACTGTCTTAGAACCTCCCAGACAGTTTAGCGATCCCTGTTTTATCGAAAGCCATGTATCGAAAAAATTACCGTTTTATGTACCGCCGTTTTATAGAATGCCAGTTTATTGATCCAACCACGTCTGTTTATTGAAAGTGTTCGTTTAAAGGCTTTTATTGTAATTTTGGGGTTTCTTTTGTTTAACTGGCCATCAAATTAACCTATCTGCAGTTAGCTTCATTCTAGATTGTCTCTGCCATGCAGTAAATTCAAATACCTGCATTGATATGTTCACGCGTCTTTCCTGTGCATTTGTTCACCTTTGTTTTATTATATTTGATAAAAAAATTCCGCCTCATTGATTGCACTCAAGCATGTACGTCCCGTTTATTCATATTACAGATTTTGCATTAAAGTAGCAACCGTAACCACATGTGCGCAAAATTCCTTAGAGGTGTATCAGTGTTTTGAGAGTTGGTGTTTCCCAATATATCCCATTAGCCATCGTTCATCATAAAGTGATCCAAAGTTTTGTCCACTCCCAGTTTTGCTAGTGACGTGGCTTTCACGCGATTCCTACTCGGATACTGTGGTCACATTGTTTGCATCTGAAGAAATATTGTGCCGAGAACTTCGGTAAGATTAGTGCTACATGGATGGAACAGGGGGTGGGGGTTCCAATAGTGAAAGTGAGGCCACAACCGAGTTGAGGGAGTCGTGAAGAACTCGTCACAAGTGAACCCATCACAGCCAACTCGTCAAGTAGGACAAGTCGTCGGAGGTTATCTCACTCTATGGAATCTCGTAACTCTCGAGAAGTTGCAAATTTCCCTATGGCGCGAATTTACTTTTGCACCTTGTTCATAGAGTATCCATGCGCTCATTTGCCAATAAAATGACGTACTCCGTTGCTGGTGCATTGATGCGCTCTATTACTGGGTTTTGATACGAGACTATCATTACTTGGTGGTTTGGGGTAATTAAGCAAGCCCTACTCGGCTGGAGCAAATTGAAAGATACATGCCCTAGTGCTCCGTAAGCCTTGCCTTGTCGCCTCAACTCCTTCATCGTTGAAAGGTGAGCGCGCCCAGGAATTCTAGAGTTCAAATGACGCCTTTAACACAACTAGCAAATTCGGCCCTCCTCCCCTTGTTGCGTCTCCCTAGCGATATCTTTTCTAGACTGTAGTCTAATCAAAATCTACACTCCCCGTCTACACTACAGAATCGTACCTCAATTACACAGCAAGGAACTCGGAACTGTCGAGCAGAAGGAAGTTTTTAAACCATTGTCTTGTAAAATATTTTTCACAAAAAATTTTACAAGGGTGTCACAAAAAGCAGAGAAAAACAAATTCCTTTTTCGAACATACAAAGTTGTACAGTTCGTCAAACATTTTCAGTTTAGTTTAAAATACACGAACGCCTTTACATGGCTTAGGTTTTGGAATTACTAAGTTTTGTATTAAATGTCTTTAGCAACTAAACGTTTTTTAACACCAACATTTCTTAACACTCGCACGCTTGGTTCGATGGTAATAAATTTTAATTAAACAGATGTTCCTTCAGCGGCTGAAACTCCAGGTATAGATTTTTATTATTTCTCCATCATTAATACTGCTGCTTGTGCAAGAAAATCGAGTGTAGC
The DNA here is from genome assembly GCF_048455015.1 of Haemaphysalis longicornis. Lineage (NCBI taxonomy): Eukaryota > Metazoa > Arthropoda > Arachnida > Ixodida > Ixodidae > Haemaphysalis > Haemaphysalis longicornis. The sequence continues at coordinate 37,713,173 of NW_027526445.1, forward strand.
GAATAACAATGGGAGTTATTTAAATGAGGTGGAATCAGTGTGCCAAATAGAAAATATGGCGCGTCCGTAATAGCTCGGGTTTGAAAAAGTTCATTTGTTTTGGTTCAGTTTTGGCTAGTATTGCCTGCCTGCCCGAGTCGTGTCTAGCTACCGGTCTGTTAGGGAGCGCTGACTGGCACTATAACCAACAGTCAGGTTTTTACAGTGAACTACATCGCACTTGCTAAAGATAATTTATAAAACATAGTAACAGCTAATACCCGCTGTAGTTAAGTACCAGACGGGCCGACAGGACACATGGTATATGCAATGCGCGAATGAAGAAAAACAATTACCCGTACACAAGTTCACAAAACACGAAACCAACAGCAACACACAGAGAAGTGTAACAACAAACAAGACAACACGCTCTTACTACTTTAGTTGAAATTTTTTTACAATTTGAGTGTTTGCAACAATGGCAGTGATGTTTGATATATAACGTCCATGTAATATTAATGTCTATAACAAGAGTTAAATTGCAAGAAAAGACTAAAAAACGTGTCAATTTTTTTAAGTATGTACAGCATCTGAAAAAAGATTTTAAGTGCCTTGACACGTGGAACAGAAAGCAAAGGTGTTTTAAATAGATTTTAATTTTCCAGAACGTTTCGTGAGATTATGTAAAGTAATGTGATAGTTTTTTGCAAGTATTACATTGTATTATTAATGGCAACAAGTTTTGCGTATATGGAATTTGTTTGGTGTTAATAATTTTTTACTACACATGTAGGTTTTAAAGGTTGGAAGCCACACGCAATCTTTTTTATATATTACAGCATCAGTGCTGCGCCCTCTGAAAATAAACGGTGCCTAGACATGCAACTAAGCGAATTTCATAAAGGATTCGAAGCAATGGCCTTAGTTGTTGTATGGTAAGGTGTTCCCTGTTACGGCGAGGGACAGCGACGAAAAAGTTTGAGATTTGAGAGACGCGGGTTAAAAATCCGAAATGGTACCTAAACCTACACGAGAGGACTCAGAAACTGCGGTTGCAGCAATGGCCCCACAATACAAAAATTTCAGCAGGGACTCAGCGCGAGTGAAGTGTCCCGAAACTTCTGTAAATTATTGTAATGCGACATCTATCTATATTAGTATATACAGTGGCCCTTTTGTAGCTCTTGTGTTTCTCCATATTTAACCTGATTAATAGGGAATTCCTTCACTGGGTTCAAAACAATAATGTGGCTGAGGTTTTGTGACGTCGAACCGTAATGATGATTTCTCACACACGTTACAAGAGCTTCCGAATAAGGTCTTTACTCGGGCTTGTCATAAATGGCTAGAATAATTAATATTGCCTGGGTCCAAAAAAAACTACTCAGTTCCTAGTCAGCGCTAGTTGCTGTGCGGTCTTTCCTTGGTCCATGCTTAGCGCTGTTTTTTTTTCACATTACATCAACTTGGCGATTCCGAATTTAAATATTGTTTCCGCTCTCCACGACGTTACATATGACTGCATGTTCATGTTATTGACGGCAGCTTTCGGCGTCTCGGCTGCATATAGGCTGAACTTGATCATCATTGAACTGGGCTCCTGGTTCCTTTAAGCCACCGGTACTTCGCGATTGTACGACTCGAGTTCGTGGTTATAAGAAGGAACTCTTTCGTAGCGGTGATTTTCAATGTAACGCTCATTGGCCTGCATTGCGGCTTAGCTTTAGTGTTACTTCCTGGTTTCTCTTGAACATTTATTTAGATCGTGTTCGTCTTATTTAGTTCCGTATTGCTGGTGTAAGCCGGGACGTTTTCGTCTTCTGCCTTTGACGATTCAGCAGTCCTCTTGTCACGGTGCCGAGAAATTTTGCACAACGTGGTAAAAATAGTTTTAAATATTACATACTCTGATGACGAATTCTTGCCCGGGAATAAATGCGGTGCCGTTCTATGTAATCTTTTAGTCTGGTTGGATTGTTCATCCTGTGAACGTGTCGTAGGATGGAGGGCAAAGCCCATCATGTGTTTGGTCTAAGTGCAGATGCTGATCAGATCAATCAGCTGGCTACAGTTTTTTTAGGGATGTGTGTTTTCGCAAGGGAAGATCTCCCGAAACCGCCCTTTTAACACTCAAAGAGCGTCAGGCACAAACAATTGACTCCGGAATAATTTTCCTTGGCCTTGTTATCAAGTTTACCAAAGCGTTCGATTGCCTTAATCACGATATCTTAATCAATAACCTTTCGTTTTACGGCATGCGGCGCAGCCCCCTAAGTATGATGACATCCTACATAAATTTAGACCTTAATGCTTATGTATTGGCAATCAAAAGTCATCGTCTCTCCCACTACGGTGCGCTGTACGACATGGCCGTGTGCTGAGTTCGTTATTGTTTAACATTTATATTAATGATATAGTGATTATTGATCTCCCTCCAAATTACTACATATATGCAGATGACACCCCCTGATTTTGACTGGCAGTGACCCAGTCTTCGTAATACACTGATGTAAAAAAACACTTCGCAGAAACTACACATAATTGTCTAACTCCAACACTATGAAAATAAATCCACTAAAAACGAAGGTTATCATGTTAAGCCTAAAATATGATGTTTACCTTACGTCGCAAAATATCGCAAACGTCGCAAAATGTTGTACACAAAATTACCGTACTTCAGAAGACAGCTTTACGCCACAAAGCACGTGTTGACAGAATGTGTAGTACTCATGAACTATATAAAAAATTTAACATCATTCGATTTGAACACCACTATAACTATAGACTTATGCACTGATTTTTCTACTCTCAATATAATATGAAGGATTTCTTAATGCTGTTATTATTCCTACTGCCACACGATACAGCTCTCGACACTAGAGATCCTAAACTTTGGTTCGTTCCTTGTTTTCGTACAGAATACAAAATGTAACCGTTAAAACACAAGCTACCTCTACTATTTAAAAAACATAAAATGTAAGTATCATTTGTGGCAAAGTTTACGCAAGTATTTTATTAATTTACATGTATACGTTAGTTTGTTTGTGTCATAAAATTTTATTGTTTATGACATTGCTCGCAGGAGGACGTGGCAGCCGTGATAGGCCGTCGACTGAACTGGGGGGCCATACCGTCGCAATCGCTTGTTTAAACGATCTGCACTCTGCAATGGTGCCGTTTATGGTGGTGCAGTTGTGGTAAACAAGCAGGTTGAAAGCGTAGTCTTCAATTCCTGTTAGAACATGGGCGTTTATATCGCCTATTTGAGGGGCGTTTATGATGAAAGCGGTGTCGATGTTACTGTAACGAGGCAATATTTAGAATGAACCAAAGTTAGAATTAACCGAAGTTAGAATGAACAAGCACTTTACACTAATAACCACGAAGAAACGAAAAAAATTTCTTTTTTTTTCAGTTTAAGCCTTCTTTGATCCCTGGAGTGACGTCATTCAAGCGCTGCCGCTACTCGTGGTTGATTTACATGTTTAAGACAGAACTCTCGACCTGGAAGAGCTCTTTTGCTCTCTCCCATTAACGAGTTTTCTTGGAGATTAGGAGAGCACGCAGGGTACAAGTAAAAAGTCAACGGCTGAAAACAGAAGCCTTTAGAGTACGATGTCGATTTCGTAGCATTCATAATGTGCCCCCACACTTGAGAAAGGCGACAAATATGTACATCGCGCCTGTCGTATCCTCCGCCATAAAAAAATTGGCTCGGCTAATGCCCCGCATAAAGAAGGCAACAATCGGAAGGAGGAAAGTGAGAAAAAGAACGCAAAACACTACTGTGGACACTGTGCCAGGGATTCTAAATACAGACCCTCTGACAATCCGCGAATCCTTCGTTGGAAACATGGTGTGTTGCGTCAATGGCCATCTGAGGAATCATACGGAGAGCGTCAAAAAGGACAGTTTGGCACACATGCATCCCGAATCTGACGCCCGCGCGTGTTATCTGCAATTCACTAAATAAACACGTTATAGCGAAGGTGGTACAGTCACCACACGAGCTGTTAGAAGGTTTTCTAAATTTTTTTATAAATCTTTTAAGTGGCTCAGCCGCACTCCTACAAAAGTGCACGCGGCAGAGTGGCATTTGTTTTCATTTCTTTACTGTTTCTAATGTTTGTCGCTCGGTTTTTAGTATTATACCTGCTTTTCCGCTCTTTTACTCGTGATTATATAAGAATGTTGTACATTGAGAGACATAGTGCTATTGCGAGGTCTGTTTTTTTACGTCAGCAACTATTTTCATTATTGTACGGGAGCTACCCGTCAAAAAACCACCTGATTATCAGCGCTGCTCCCGTGTTCTTACTCAGCCTTCACCTCATTTCGGGCTGGAATGTGTCTGACAGCTGAGTAGCAACTTCCCCAACAACGTATTATGAATACCCCTAATACCCCTAACCCCTTGCCAACATTCTTTTAATAGAGCGCCAGCGTTTCTAGGCTTTAAAAAGGAACTCTGCAACATTCTTTCGAACTTTTTGAAATTTTATATGCTTGCAGAAAGTAGTCCTTTAATACATCCAGTAGTCAGATTCGGGGGTCGCGAAACGTGTTCACCAAAACTTAATCGCAATATACACATGAGATAACTAAGAATCCTCTTCAAATAATTATTTCCTCTTTCTCAATCTTCGCTTTCTTCGACCCCTGAACTTACCGCATTTCAGCAGTTAGGTGGGTATTGGTCAGCCTGCCTCCAGTTCCGAAAAAGAACGCAATTGATACGCACTTTAAAAGGAACGGTACAAAAGCAAAGCAGAAATGGAAGGCGTATCTGCAGTGACGAGCAAATATCGCAGTACCACCCCGTGCACGCGCCAACTGTTGCTTACGAAGTGCTTCGTGAAACAAAGAGAAATGTTGATATGTTTATCGGAAGCGTTGAACATTTCCTTCATTTGTTCTCAGTGAGCGATAACTGTCTGCTGGAGCCCTGGGTATTAGCAGCCGTCTGCGAAAGGCGTCATCGTAGCCAATTTGAAACGGCGAGTCAAGTACAAGGGAAGAGTACTCCTTGTAGAGAAACCCTTCAATGCTTTTTTTCATTTTTTTCAAAATCCTCAATGACTTAATAACGTAGTCAACCAACGCATCGAGTATTTAGTCCAACGGTCAGAAAGTACTTCAGTCAAAAGTCTATGCTGTATGCCCATAAGATAACTATACAACTTGCTCTAAAAATCTTTCTCTCTTTTCATGTCTTGCCATTGTTTGGCCGCTCGAATTACGTCATTACCGAAACGAAGCGGCTTTTTGCTGGCTTTTTTTAGGTTGCAGCAATGAAGAAACGCATTCCAAAGCTGCTTTTAAAAAAATCACCAAAATAAAGCAGAAACGAAAGTCCCAAATGCTGCGACGAGCAAATTAGGCACCCCCACTCCGTGCATGGGATATAAAAAACATTCACACTGCTTCGAAACAGAGAAGAGAGTGAAAGAATTTATTCAAAGTGTTTCACAGTATGTTTACGTCGAGTCCCAAGAATGACTACTGGAGCGTGAAAAGGATGTGGCGTGCCGATCTGGTCACCGGTACTGAAAATCATCCAAGAAAAACAAACTACGCAACAAAAACAATCACAGGTTAAAGATCCCCATGTGGTCAAAATTAATGCAGAACCCTCCACTACGGCGCACCTCATCGCAAGCGTTGAGACGCCGCGTTAAACCCTACAATCAATCAATACTTCAACTATCATGAATACGCAGCAACGTACTCCCCGATTCGGTGGTCGCTTGGGCGCCTCATTGTTTGGATCGCTGTTCATTGCGGATTAGGTGGGTACGCCGATCACAATTCAAAATTATATCTTATTCGACAAGTCGTATTCCGTAGTTCCTACCAAACTTTCATCGTACCGCTCATTTCCGTCATAGAAAATGTTTGAAAAGACAGTCTTCATCCCACGAAGGTAATAAAGCAAATTGCGATGTCCTTGCGTGCAAACAACCGGTCACGGCAACATTAATAGAAAGAGCCGCCAATTGCGCTTCTTGTGGCAGCAGTCTGTGCTTCGCCACAGCAATGGATACGAGGCCCTAATCTCACCTTCTGAGCTGGCTTTCAGCCCTTGAAAAGCATTGAGCCTGAGTACACCAGCTCCATTCAGCCTGAGCGCACAAAGCCGACGACGAAGTAATGCAATCAGGCCTCAGATCGAAGGCATGACGGTAGAATTTTGCAGTAGCTTTTATTAGTTTCATCGTTGTTACTACGAAGTTCGTATCAACGCTATAACCAGGCATGATGTTATCCCGCCGTGAAACGCTCTTACATGAAATGCTCTTCAGTAGGTTTAATCACTCCCCCCAAGCCGCAGTTTCTACCTCTACCACGCCATTGAGAATCTAATGAGTGCTTGTCTGAGGGGTATTTTTCTGCTGTCTACCTACGTCGCCGAAATGCCTATTGTTGTCGAAGAAGTTGTAAAATTAATGTCCGACAAAATCAAAAAATTAAAAATCTTTTTGACGCCCACAACGTTTCTACAGAGCAAAAATTCAGTGAGATATACCGCCGGCCTATCAGAATCAAGGTAAATACTTGCTGTTGTCATGAAATACCTGTAGCAAAAATGAAAAACAGTACTGAGTGAAAAGAGGCCAATAGCTATAATTTCTGGCTTTCGGTATGTGCCGGAGTAGAACACGGGAGAGGCGACCCTCACGAATACTGAGCAAAAAAAAAACCTAAACGTTATAATTTTCCTCACAAGTAGAGGACCAGCCGCACGTACAGAAGATGAGAGGAAACACAAAACAGGCTCATTGAATTTTTCTGGCATTCTGTTGGTTCGATATTGCTTTGCATGCCAGTTTAGCGAAAATGCACCAAAAAGCTTGACGAAATACTGAGCAGTGTAAGTTCCTGCAATGGCACTGTGAACATCTCAGTCAAAAGACACCTTAAAACTCATCTCAGACCGACCATGGTGGTTTCCAAGCGCCTCTAGATTTTCGCAAAAAATTCCAAAACCTTTTGTTTCTTCCTAGTTGGAGTTCACTAGTTCATTTAGGTTTCTAAGAAACCTTTTACAGTGGGTGTAACACGTCGAGCAAACAATAGAAATGAAAGTAGGAAAATTCTGACATCTATTTCTCGAACGCGAAATATTCTCGGCCACATTCGCGCAAATGAAATGATGTAAACAATGAACAAAACCAGTTTTTTCCCCGTTGTTATCATCATTAGCAGGATGAAGGCCCTTCCCAAAGACTTCTAGCAACTTCTATCGATTGCTAGCGACTCCACCCTTTTATACCACACTTAAATAATTCATGCCTCCATAGAGTACTTGTACGTACACTTTCAAAATACTGAAAACACCTATAGGTCTGCAAAATGTACGCGGACAATTACGTAAAATCCCCAGTTGACTTCAGCACCACCTGGAGTGAAACCAGAGGGCTAACAGCTGCAGACCTTGCTAAACCCTGGTTCGAAGCTGCCGTTAAATGTGTAGGATTTGGGTTGACATTAACTAGTAGGCAATAGTTATTGTGCTTTCTCAGCTGCACAAAACACCCTATTGCGCCACTCGTGCGCAGGTATTTGTAATCCAAAAATCATTGTAAAATCAGTGCCGAACCACAACCATCCCAGTTCGCTTATGGTGTGGCTGGCACCTCTTTGTTCCGTGTTCCGCTCCATGTGCTGCACTTAACTAACATCAAAAATCGGCGGGTCGGAGCACCGGCTGGAACGCCTTCCATTGGTTGTCGGAACGATTGAATAAGTGAGAATACCACCCCTTGATATAACAAATGAAAGGGTGAGGTTTAATGTCTCAAGGAAAGTGTGTAAGTAGGCGTCAAGCCATAATACCGCCGACGTGGGACTGTGGCACTTGCACCATAGAGATGCCATTCACTAGCACTGCGAGGATGAACCGCATTATTCTGCACCAACAATGAACAATGAAGCTTCCACATAAATACAGACACACACATGCATGCACACGGACGCACACGGATAAATGAGGGCATTTCCTATGATAGCGAAGAGTGGATTTCCCGATGAACAATTATCCCCGCAGCGGAGTGCTGATGCAGACAGTATCCTCCGCGCTCGCTCTGCGCAAAGCTGCAAAGTTACAGATGCAATCACGTGAGCTCAGAGAAGGTCGTTGCATGACCATGTGATAAAGCCAGGTACACAACATGCGATTCATAGATGCAGGTACGAATAAGGCTCTATCAAGTGAACTCATCGATCCACCAGAAAGAGCAAAAGATATTTTGCTCTTTCTGGTGGAGCGATGAAAGTGGGGGATGAAAGAAAAGAGCAAAAAAGAGCAAACTAAAGAGCGGTAGGCTGTACACTACCCTGCCTGCACAGGCAACAAAACTCTTTTTGTGCCTCCTTTTGAACTTCTCAGGGGTGTGGCGATTAGGGCTCGTGAGATTACGCAGTTTCCCAAGCGTTTGGGGCGCCCAAAAAAAACCACATTATTGTCAGCTTTCTTTCGAATATTCTTGAGGTTGTGGGATATCCGATGCATGTAGGGCACTACACAACTTTTGGGGGATTACTGGATGCCACATCTTCAGCTGTTTGCTGAGTGCCGGATCTCGCCTCCTTCAACATTGTTCACGCTACCCACACCAGCAGTGGCCTAGGATACCCTGCTGAAACAGACGCTCACTTTGCTGCTCAAAGCTAGCGCCAATTGAGTGGCCGCAAGACTTTCTTAGACCATTCTTAAAGCACAAACTGACGACGGCTTGCTTTAGGAGTTTAGAATGGGCCGACGTATGTTGTAAAAGTGGCTTGTTGGCTCACGGCTCATAGGACGACCATGTATGGCTATTACTAAAGATGAGGCGAAGGTCAGAAAAACAGACTAACCCTTCCACCGGCAACTTGTGGGTAACATGAACTGTGGGTACATGTGTAACATCTTGGCTGCAAATTGTTTAAGATGCGGCAGTAAACCTATTTTTGATCAATGTACGATTTTATCCCAATACCGGACGCAACGTCTGCGAGAAATTACGGAAGCTGAGCTGATAGCGATACTCGCAGATAAATGTGTCGGCATGCCCTCGCTTGCGCTCACCGAGAACGAATCGGTTTTCTTTGCCGCCGCATCGCCGGTGGTTTAATCCCGCGGTATACTTACGCAGGCGCGATCGCCCTTTGTGAAGTTTATAAGGTTCACACAGTGGCACAATGAAATGTAGTTGGAAGTTTGTGCCATGTCTGTCTGGCTTCACTTCGTCCATGTCTCCCGCTTTTTTTGTGCAAATATTTTATTTAGTTATGGAGTGCCAACATGCGGAGGACGCTACCTTTACAAATACCAAATTAAGTTTGTTTATTTGATGTATTTTAAAGCTGCACCCTGGTGAAACCACTTCATGTTTGGGGTACGCCTTCTTCTTTTAATGCTTACCGAGCAACACTCTGATGTCAGTAACAGCGGCCACGAATTAGTCGCAAAGGGTCGGAAGGGCGTAAATAACAGAATTGCCCCTCAAGGAGGTGAAGATGCAGAAGATTAACAGCGTCACCAACAGAGCACACAAGAGCACCCTACGGCTACCTTAATTTGCCCCAAATAAGAACAATTGGACGTGTTTGGTGTGCACGGCACCCTCGAACAACTAATCCAGGCGCAACAAAAGCCGCATCTCTATCCCTTCACCAGGACGGCCACCGGCAGACGCCTACTGGATAGCCTCCGCATTTATTACGATCAGACGTTCGGCGTCAAGATCGCAGTCCGAACTACCGAAAGACAGCGTTGTTCCGCCTTCTGCCTAAGCACATGCCCCCACTATAAAAAGAGAAGCGGTGAAAGTCTGCAAGGCCATGTGCTCGAGGGGCAAGTTCGAGTAGATGCACAAGTTATTTACACCAACGCAGCAAATTACAAACATTTCAAAACTATGCTTTTCGTCGCGGCTTATTACACGGGCGTTTTTGTTGCTCCTCCATCGAGAACAACAGTTCGGAGAGGACCTGGCCGTTGGGCTAGTCTATTCGGCGAACCATGGGCGGAAAATTATTAGGTATTTACAACCTGCGATCCACTACTTTGCACATCAAAGAATTTTCAACTGGTCGCTGATGGTCTTTACCAGCCGCGACGCAAACCAGAAACCAAAATCACCTTGATATGGACCCACGCACTCGCGGCACTAGAAGGCGACGAACGGGCCAACGGGGTTGCTTGAGATCTCACCGACCGAATGCCCCTGCAACCCGCCGCACATTCCACAGAATACTCTAAAGATCGCCTCTGTACTTACCGATATGTGTTTTATAACTACAAAGGGGAAGGTCTCGCCTACGCGGCTTCCGACCCCTCGGTTTTTAGGAAGAAAAAGTCACGTGGAGGTCCTCCAGGCGAACACTTGTTGCATCCCGGACTTTGCCGGCAGTTACACTTGGAAATATACGACGGCGGATGTAAACACTGCCCCGCACTGGCGAGCTTGAAAGCTTGGCTCGCCTGCACGAAGTGCCAGTCGTTTTTTCTGCCTTAAAAGTTGGCTAGCTTGACCCCAAGATCCCGAAAGGAGTTGAAAAGACACCGGTTTGCTAAAACGACATACAACTCCATACGTGAAGTGTGCAACCAGGGTGGTGTACGTTATCTCGCCCGTATGCGGCCGGTTGTACATCGGTCAACCGGACCACTGTGTTAACGACCGTGTAGTGGAATACCAGCTGTCTATGCGCAACAAAACGGGACCGTACCTTGCGCATTACTGCGTAGCTTGCGAAAGCAAGGCACGCGAGCAGATTCTGAATTAGACGAAGGTACTGAGCAAAAGCCGAGGTCAGGTGGCAAGGGAATTTGTAAATATAATTATAAAAAATATCAAAAATATAAATTTGTAAACCGTTTCATTATCTGAGAAACATGGTTACACCTGGGCACATGGGCTATTGTGGGTATTTAAAGATGCTCAAATTTTCAATATTCTAGTCATGAGTCTCCGCTCGTTCTGCCTCTTCTTTTCGCTATACGGTCCGTATTCGCAGTGTTTTATTGACGCTATAGAGATCGCCCAAGAATACCTGTGCTCTCGTTGTTTAGACTGACCCGCTGAAAATCCCATTCCTTTTGCTATGTAAACGAACTCACCAAAATCTGCAACAAGCAATCCCGGCCCTGATCTACACATAAATGGCCAACCTGTACCAAATATCCGACCTGCGAATTTTAGGCCTCAGCATCCTGAAGGATGGCTCCGGTTTTCACACTTTCCTTTAGAACAAGTGATGATATGTGTGTGACAAATTACAGGGTCTATCCGACGTCACAAAAGAGGAGGCACATCACGATAACTTGACATGGCAAGCATTTCCCAACGGCTCAGGATAAATATGATGAAAAACCAGAAAGATACGAATGACACTTTATGCTATACTGCGAATGAATGTTACATCGGCTTAAAATACCTATGTATCCCCCCACCTCATTCACGCCTAGTTGATGTAAAGTTTTTGATGGCGCATCGGCATATCTATAAATCGCAATCTCTTAGCATTCTTGCGCTGGCATAATTTTATATTACGACCTTGTAACAGCGTTTCTGTGTTTTCACAGTTGTATCGCAGTGTTTGTCTCAATGTCCCTGAACACCGCAGCATACGACGAGTAGCACCAGAAGGTCACCAGCAAATATTTAGCTGCACGGGGTGTCGAACAGGAACCGAGCCTGAACTTAAAACGAGAACCTAACTGGGAATTTTGCCAGAACTGCGCCCGAACCCGAATACGTAGTTTTTTAGCCAAGTGAACCCAAACCAGAATCAAACTTTACAAATTATTCATATTTACCGGTTCACGACGCAACCTTCTACCACCCGTTGCTTATAATGGCGGTAAATATCTATCCGAGTTCTTTACTGCCCACGCAATGTCATCACTCTGTACACTCACGCACTTTCCCCCATTAAGAAAGTTACAACGGTCTCACGCTCTGTAATGGTTCGCAACATGGGGAAATGCGCAGCAGCCTTACAATGATATGTTGCTGCTAGTCGTACATGCACAGTGCGAGGCCGAGCTCACACTTTCGGCATCCTGCAGGCTTTTTGGAGTTATCGGTATTGGCCTTTCCTCACTGCTTCTGCAAAGCAGAAATAATGTCATGAGGTTGCTGCACCGGTCGGCACCCAGCAACGGCACCCTAAGCATGCTTCCTTGATGCATTTATTGATTTGGGATAAAAATGCCGCAAACCTGAAAATCATGAATGCTTCACAACAGTCATTTGCAAGAGTCATTCAGTGTCCACACTAGTGCGTAGTTTTACGTCCAATCACCTGATCCGGAGTTCGCCATCTATACCAGACGAAAAGCGAAAACGTATGTGTCAATATTCCCGGGGGGTTAAAATGTTCGGCTGCCCTACAATATTTATACTCCCTTTAATACAGGCACAGCTTGGAACCTTTAAACGCGCGCCAATATATTTTTGGAAGTGTAATTCCACGCGACAACAAAACAAATGGTGTTGTACATGGTTTGAATGTATGCGTGCAGAATGTTAATTTAAAAAAGAGCGCTTAACCGGGACAAAAAGTGTGTCAAAAGAGTGACTCAAGTGACAGAAGTGACGGTGTCTCGTTTAAGCGAAGTTTACCTTCAGTACATACCGACGAACCTAACTAATACCGTTTTTGAATTCACGCTGAGCTCAAACACGAATATATTCGCAGCCTTATGGAATCGAATGAGTACAAAACAACAGGAAGATTTGTCAATAGGCGCCCGGTCTTTTGCTCGACTATTTCGCATAACACGACGCCTAATCATCTCACTGCAGAGAGCGCTGTTGTGCCCGGTGTAATGGTTAGTTTCCCAAAACTCCTAGAGTGGGCAAATTTCTGTTGTCCCTTTTTTGTCTTATGATGAGGTAATAAGTTTGTTACAAACCTTTGATTGCTACAAACCACTGTAATACAAAAAACAAGGGTTTTTTGTTACGTGTAGGAACAAAACTGCGCGAACTGTGTAACAGGTGTTTGAGGGACATGATTAAAGATAACCTTGGCCTCGATTTGCGACAGTTGGAAAAATGTAAGGTACCTCTATTTATGGTTTTTTTCCTTTAGCAAAAAATTCCCCACTTTCCGGCAATGCAGTGCGTTTGCCAAATTGAATGATATTTTGTACATAAATTAAAATTGGAACGAACTAATACATAAGACATCATCATAATCATCGTCATCATCATCGTCGCCATCGTCGTCCCCATTATCACCCCTCTTGCGGAATCTCTTCTCCGCAACTTTGAGTATTGGCCGCGAGCCCCACCACTGGAGAGGCCAGAGCTGCTGATCGTTTTGACGTCACTTGTAGAATCACCGTCCCTATTTTGCTGTATAGTTGGCTTGCAGCGCGAGGCACTTCGTTTAGGACGCGCGTTCCAAAAGTATTTTTTGTTGCTTGCCGTCGTTTGAAGTTAATTCTCAGTGCGTCAAGCACAGTATGACCTCATGGGGACTTTATAATGTGTCAACTGCCGTACATTATCCGAAAACACCTTGAGCATGGTGGTGTATGACGTATGCGACCGAATCGTAAGCTTCGGCTTGTTTCCCCGATCAATAATGTAGACTACGATGATCGCCGAATTAAGTTGCTAGATTTTTCTTGTTTACACGAAATGTATAAAGCAGGAAATCATGAAGTGTTTACTGCTCGCAGAAACGCTCTGCACACGCACCCGCCGTGCCTGCCCGCAAGGCCGACGGAGCTGCTCGAACCGACGCAGGTCGCGGCACCAACATCTTGTATCTGCTTTTTAAAATCCCACAGGTCGTGGAAAAGAAGTTCGAGATTGGTGAAAGTGAATGTCAATGTGGAGAAAAATTGTGCTAGGTAGTGCCGTCAGCTGTACCGGCGGCTTTCAAAGCGATGCTCACATATCTGCCGCGATTTACGCCAACCGGCCGCGGTCGTCGGTGTGGCGGTGGGGCTTGTGGCCGAAGGGTGGCGATAAATGCGCGCAAGTATCGGCCGAGGCCGTGGCAGCTAGGCATCTTGATCATCGATAGCTTAAACGTGCTTAAACGGCAAACACCGCGGAGACAGATTTCCGCATACGAGAATAGGGGTGACAGTTGTGTTACGGGCTGTCATTCTCCACTGTAACGATAGCGGTGATGAAATATGTGCCACGACGCTACACCTAAAGTTCCCAGCGTTCGAATACGTGCATCAGAAGCCGGTCGCGAGCTGTTATCGCGCACGCGCGTTGCGTTTGGGTTCCCATAACTTTAGGGGGGCCCCCAACACTCAGTTCTCCTATTCTGAATCTCTATTACCCCAAATCATTAAAGACTTGTTTCGCCTCGTACACAGCCTCGCCTTCTGTGAGCAGTCGTGAGTTTCTGAAGTTAACCCATTTGGCGCCAATGTTCCCATTTGGGAACACAACACGTCTTCAATTTCGGAAGCTATAGTTAATGAAGTATACAAGAAAGTGCTAATATTTGCTAACAACATCTTTAAAAAAGCTCAAACTTTTATTCAGAAGCGAAGAAAATTGCTTTTTGGTTTCGTACTTCATGTTAAGCGGTGACAACTTTATGGGAGTTTTCACGTGAACGCCGCTCTGCGCCGCACGGACAAACTCAGCGGAAAAAGGTAAGTTTTTAATAGCCTGGTCAGAATTTAATTATTGTATTTTCTTTTTGAATGTGTTTATTATTACGACACGCGAAATGGAGTACCTGTTTGCATGGATAACCTATATATGAGGAGAAATGTTTGCATGTTCCCATTTGGGAACGTTGGCGCAAAGAGGGTTGTGGGAGCAGCCTTACTGCGGGTGAGTGTTGTCGTCTTCAACACCTGTTTTTTCTCCCAGATGCCTCGAAAAAAGTTTCTCACGCTGGAGGAAGCGGTGGAAATGGTTCTCTCCGATGATTTTGCACAAGCTGCTGATGTTGTGCTGCTACCTCCCCCGAACGCGGACGATATTCTCACGGATGAGGAGGAGGGCGACAGTGATATCGCCGTTGTAGCCTCTCTACCGAATGATGTTGCGGGTGAGGTTGAAGTTCACACGGCTGATGACGACGAATGTGGAGGAACTCTCCAAGAAGCAGCACCCCCGAGACCGAAAAAAGCATCTCAAAACTCCCCCAACTGCAGGCGAACTACTCAGTATTCGGGACCGATAGTAGAAACTCAGTTTCAGCCACTGCGAGTGACCCATGCCGAGCTTGTGGATGAGGACCCCTTCAATCTCTTTGCCCGCCTACTCAACATGGAAATTGTAGGTCTCATAACTGAAGAATCCAATCGCTATGCCAAGCAACAGAACGACGACAGCGTCAACATGACTGAAAAGGACATACAGGGTGTTGCAACGATAACTGGAACACTTTAAAAATTTTTCCTGAGCGATCCGCCGCTCTGTTCGCGCTCAAACTTCACACAAAGGTCGCATTTTGTGGTCTATTTTGTTTGACACCGGGAACAACAACGGTACTTACCTGTTTATCCTGAAAATAAATAAAAACGATTTTCGCCTATGGGAAAATGGCGGCGATTTGGACGTGCGAGCCCGAAAACCGGGTTTTCTGATCGTCTGTTAGCTCATTTCTAGGTGCATTTTCTGATCGTCTGCTGCACCATTTGGCTCCGTACGTGAATCCCACACGTGCGTTTCACTCTGCAGGTGGTTCCGTCGTTCCAACATCAACTTGCGCTGGCTCGCACGTTCAAATCAGCGGCCATTTTCCCATAGGCGAAAATCGTTTTTATTTATTTTCAGGATAAACAGGTAAGTACCGTTGTTGTTCCCGGTGTCAAACAAAATAGACCACAAAATGCGACCTTTGTGTGAAGTTTGAGCGCGAACAAAGCGGCGGATCGCTCAGGAAAAAAAATTTAAAGTGTTCCAGTTATCGTTGCAACACCCTGTACTTGATTTTGTCGCCATTCTCTTCTTGAGTGGCT
This sequence comes from Haemaphysalis longicornis, assembly GCF_048455015.1. Taxonomy (NCBI): domain Eukaryota; kingdom Metazoa; phylum Arthropoda; class Arachnida; order Ixodida; family Ixodidae; genus Haemaphysalis; species Haemaphysalis longicornis. The sequence continues at coordinate 37,729,095 of NW_027526445.1, forward strand.
ACCACAAGCTGCCACGCTCTGACCTGTATTGGTCGAAAGATGAGGACCTCAGTGTTCCTTTGGTAGCAAGCACAATGAGCCGCGCGAAATTCCGGCTAATAAAGAGGTATATCCATGTATCGGACAGCGAAAACCTTGAGAAGGGGGACAAGATGGCAAAGATAAGACCTCTACTCAGGCTTGTCAATAGCTCCCTTCAGCAGTTCGGCATTTTCTCGGAGAATCTCAGCGTGGACGAGCAGATGGTGCCGTATTTTGGTCGGCACAGCTGCAAAATGTTCATAAAGGGGAAACCAATACGATTTGGTTACAAGGAATGGATCCTTTGCTCGTCATCGGGTTATCCCTTCAACATTGATATCTACTGCGGCAAAAAGGACCATGATGACATGAATGTACCACTTGGAACACGCGTTGTTTTGAGCGCTCTAAAGTGCATTGATGTGCCTACAAACCATGTTATTTTCATGGACAATTTTTTCACGTCACACGCTTTGCTGCAAGAGCTGAAAGAACGTGGATTCCGAGCAACAGGAACCGTGAGGGAGGCCCGCCTCAAGAAATGCCCACTTCAGGATTCGAAGGAACTAGCCCGTCAAAGCAGAGGGACTTTTGATTTTCTGTGCGATGGCGACGTCCTGGCTGTGAAGTGGAATGACAATAAGTGTGTGTGCGTTGCCACAAATTATGATGACATTCACCCAACCGCCACAGCCACACGCTACAGTCAAAAGGAACGAAAGCGAGTACCAGTGCCCCAGCCGAGAGTCATACAACAATACAACAAGCACTAGATGGCGTCGACTTACTTGATAGGTTCATCAGCGACTATCGTCCTTGCCTGCATGGTAAGAAGTGGTATTGGCCGTTACTAAGCAATACGCTAGTAACATTGCGCGTTGCAGCCTGGAGGCTGTACACAGAACTAGGAAGTCAACCGCCACTTGACCAGCTTCAGTTCACAAGGCTCGTCGTGCAAGGTCTGCTGACCAAAAAGCTAGTCACCAGAGAACGGCCTGGCCCTGCAGGTGTTCTTGTTTTCCACAGCAAGGAAGGCCACGGCCATCATTTGGTGCCGTTGGGAAAGCAGAGCCGCTGCCGCCAGTGCACCAAAAACACACGAATGAAGTGCCAGATGTGCAGCGTCGCCCTCCACATTCACTGTTCGGCTGCCTACCATGAGGGAAAATAAAGCGCGCATGGAGTAACACGCGTTGCTGCTGGCCCTGCGGGAAGGATGGAAACCACCCGAGCATCGGTACGCTTAGGGCCATTGTTCCCATTTAGGAACACTGTGTATTTTGTAAACTACTGATGTCAGTGAAATAAAATCGTTTTTCCATGTACAACTCTACCCTCTAGCCAACTTGAAACAGTTTTTTTGTTTTTTCTGCGCCACATCTAGTAGCGGCGTTTAATGGGTTAAAGGCCGGCTCACTGTAAACAGACGAAAGTTGCAATTACAAATTCGCATGCCGAGGTACTAATGAAAACTAAATATAGCCATGTGCAAACCCGCTCGTAGGCTCGCTGAAAACTCGCGTTCATTTCGTTCATACATTGCGGACAAGTTGTCGCCAAAAATAAACATATCAGCCGTGCAGAGTACAGGCAACTGCAGTGATCGTTAATCAATTCCGGGAATAGCTATAAAAATATTGTAGGGGAAATCGGCACTGCTTAAGCCAAACTGCACATCAGAGCACCACTTTTAAGCATGTGCGGCGAAGCAATCCTATCACCGTTCTCGCGTAATCATTCATTTAACAGGCAATGCGAGCAGTACGTGCGGTGAGATCACAAGTGAGTGACGCGTTCCCGTCGCTGTTACAAGGCGTTTCCTTGCACACACAGTCTCGTACATGTATTTCATATTGAATTTACTGCGCACTTTTCTCGGCATCAGTTCCATCGTCCTTGGCGTTAGTTTGCTGCGTAAAGCCCGTACTACATGGAGCAATTTCGCCTGCGAATTCGCTGATGCGGCGCTGCTCGTGCGGCAAAACCACCTTTTTTCGTTGCTGCGGCAAAGTGCCAAACATTTGAAGCGGTCGAGCAAACGCCGCTCGTGCAGCGTGTGCGTCGTAGAGGGGCCGGACCTGCGGTTAATAGGAGCACAGCTCGGCACCACTTGCACGCTTGGAAACCAGATGGCGTTGCTTGTACGAGCGCGACAAAAGCGTGGGCACACCAAGACGTTTGTCTTTTCTGCTGTGTGTGCGTATATTGATAAAGAATTGGCGATTCTTATATAAAACCGCAACTAAACTTATAATTACCGCAACTCAGGCAGAAACAACTTGCCAAGAAAGTAAAATAAAGCCACCCTTGTTAAATCACAACAACCTTTGCTGGTGGCAAACTTAATTCAGTCTGGAAACAAGGCGCATCTGAAATGCGAAAATCGCGGCGTTCGCAGGCCCCATGTAGACGACAATTCCAGGCATTGCGAACTTCGCAAGTGCGAATGTTCGTTCCAGCGGATTCGCAGGCGAAATTCGCTCCATGTAGAACGGGCTTAAGAGCTGTGGGTCGCGATGGTAACAACTACCTAAACGCGGCGGTGTCGCTGGGAACGAGCGAGTCGCAGATTCCTTGCCCGGATTATTCGGTCTGCAGACCACTTTTTTGGGTAATTTGCATTAAATCCACAAGGTGGAGGGGGGGGGGGGAGACGGTGGCCACAACAAAAAACACCCTTCCGCATACGCACAGGAAATGTGTTATAGCAGACGACAACACCATCCGGCGTCCTACAAGTGACGTCACGCGTAGGTGGCGCCACGGTATGTCCTCGAGGCCAGTATCGATACCAGTTTGTTTCTATATTGATTTTTAAATTTACGCCTTCTTAGTAACAGCACAGCAGTAAATCTTTTAGCGATATAAGTATCTTTTCTAGACGAGCGATATTTTACAGGTATGAATACAAATATCTGCTAGACATGACGTAGCGACTGCAAATAAATATGCCGAGATAGGGTGCGTGAAAGCTAGCGCCTATTTCGAGTCTAGGAAGAATGCACAGTTTTTGTCAAATTTTTTGTTCACGGCCGAACGCAAACTTCGTTTTGACCTGTTTTACGTTTGGTATAGTTTGTGTTCTCAAACAAAGTTCAGTCAGAACAATAAAACCTTGTGTGTGCGAACACCCAAATCTGGAAAAAACTGCAGTCTCCGAAATTGCACGTCACCGGCGCCATCTTGGTAATTTTTTTCTCACAAAACACGCATGCAAGCGGAAAACGGATGGCAGTTTTAAGGTATTGTCTAGTTTGCACATCACTAATAAAATATGAAAAAAAAAAGAAAAAAATGCGCGTGCCCACGCATGTTCATTCCCTCGGGGGATCACCCTTCTGCAAAAGTCGACGATGCAGAATGCCTGGAATTGATTTTCGTCTTGGATATCGCGATTCTCGGTTAGTTGCAGATGCCTTTTTTTTTAATTTTTGGTACTGAAGCGGACGCCTAACTTCGACTTTTCGCACTCCGCACAGAACCGGCATCACAATTAATGTTGCAACACCAGCAATGTTTATGACGGAGTGATAGTAAAAACCGTACTTTCATAACGTCTCGAGCTGGAGTGTACATTTAGGTCGTTTATTGTGATCAAAAGTTAGCACATGCAACGTTTGGTAATGTCAAGCATCAAATGCCGACCGAGCTCGAAGAAACAGCCGGGACAGGCAGCCCGATGATGCAGACAACAAATGCGAGGTTCCTTACGCCACTGTTTCGGTGACGCGATTCGCAGCGCCGCCCGTTTTCGCGCTCAACGCCATTAACACGAAGAAATTCTTCATTTCTTGAATAATATTTCATACTCACCTTTCGCAGACAATTACTTGATTTTGGAGCATTGTTTTGTATTCGATCAACGAAAACTTCAAAATTCAACAAATGACTTCCAGAACCGTTTACGAACTCAAAAAATGCAAAACGATTTAATTGGGCTTCCTTAAGCCAAAATGAAGAACACAGGTACAAAGTCGGAGGAAGGGGGACGCGTTACGACATATATTTTCAAATCTTGACATCGATATCTTACCGGAAAAGGGAGCAGGAGTACAGCGCAGCAGCAAAGCGAGAAGTCGCTTACCATGTCAGGATCCGGACAAGAGCTGTTTCTACAAAACCTACAAACCTGTCCTACACTAACCATTTGCGGGAGAGCATTTTTACGTCGGTTAATATTGTAAACTACTCTTGTCGCGCCCTACGTATCGTGGAATTCTTTTTACAGTGCTACGAGGTATGTTTCAACAAACGCAGACTCACCGTGATGAAATGTTTGATACCCTACTTGTCCCGGATTTGTTTAGTGTGGTATCAAGTATTCGTAACATGCGCAACTAACTACTGGGACGTATCCAACAATACCCTGTAAAATTGAAGCATGCCGGCTAGAGACATGCGTCAAGGACACTCATGATGGCTTCTTAAAGAATGTCCAGGTGGGTCCTCCTCTGACGTGGGGACATCGTCCCACCTCTATCTCATGCAATCACGGATTTGGCTGGCCCCTACCATCGCCTTCTTCCGCGAAGCATTTCCCTCGCCGTGGAATGTTTGGGTGAGCCGCCCGCAACAACACGCACAGTCAGATCAGACACAGCCAAGCGCCTCCCCCTTCGCGTGTGGAAGACGAAAGTGGAGTCGACGGGGAGCGCCATGCTTGTAAGGTCTCTTGCAATACGGCAGTACAGATGTCGTATGGTTCAGAATTGAGGCTGATAGTGCGTCAACTACCGGTATAGTTGTCTCCAGGCTTGCGTGCGGGAAACAGTTAAAGTAAATTTCCCATGCACGTCAGATCGTCCCAAACCAAGATCAAGCAGGAAAACCAAGAAAAGCTGCAACGAATCCGTCCTAAGTGAAATATATGGTTAGTGAACCAAATGAGTACTTTGCCATAATATGACCGTTATTTAGGGTAGAAAAGAAGCTAACGTAACAATATCTTGATCACACGCCTAAATCTTGTTCGTGGGCTGCTTATTTTATTCCATGCACGCGGGCTATTCCGCAGCGCTTATGAGTATTGAGCTTGCAAAACTGCGCAGAGCTGCAGAAAAACGTATGTAATATTAAACTGTGAATTGTTGTTTGTTTTTCTATATGGAAAGTAATTTAGATTCTCAGGTTTTTTTTTCTCTACCACAGCATCCTGAATACGCAGAACCTTGATGATGCTACTTATTTTCGGTTCATATTTCCGGTTCACGACTCAACGCTTTCACAACATGTTGTTTTTAACGGATGGTCAATGTTTTCGGGGTTTTATTTACCACATTAGATCAAACTAGTCACGTCTTGCGCACTTTCACCCTTCAGGAAAATCACAATACTCTCAAGCTCTGTAAAAGGCTACAGCATGGGTAAATGTGCAGCAGTGTTGAAATGATGTGTTGCTGGTAGTCACACATGCGGAGTGCGAGGCTGAGCTGCCACATTTTGGCCATCCTGCAGCCTATGTGAATTAACGACTTTGCCCTTTCCTGGCAGCCCCTGCATAGCAGAGGTAATGTCGCAAGATTTCTGCACCGCGCGACATCGAGGGACGATACGCTAAATATTCCTCCTTGTTGCATTTCAGAGGTTTCCTTAAAAATGATGCACACATAGAAATCCTAAATGCTTGAGAAGTATTCTCCGCAGGAGTGGTTCAGCGGCTATACTGCTGCAAAGGTGCATGTTCGATCACCGCCGCGTGAAGACATGCGTCTCATGTAGACGAAAATTCAATACGCACGAGTCGCTAATACCAGGTAGTCATAACATGCCGCTCCCCGGCAATAAATATGGCAACTTATAACACAGGCACAGCTTCGGAGCATACAAACGCGCCAGTATAGTGTGAGAAGTGGGTTTCTACGGGAAAACAAAACAACGACCATTGTGCAAGGGTTTGAAATATTCGATCAGAATTTGCATTTAACGAACAGAGCTTAAACGGGACAAAACAAGTGACAGAAGAGTGACTGAAGTGACACATATTTGGTAGAAGAAGTTAGTGTCACGTCTAAGCACTGTTATTTATAATGAGTAAATGCTGAGAAGACCACACTAACACGCTTTTTAAATTCTTGCATGGCCCATAGGCGCATACATTTGCACCCTTCTGAGATCGAATCAGCACGAAACAAAAGGTAGGTTTGTCTGTAGACCCCCCGTCCTTTCACTACCTTTTACACAACGAATATAGTCATCAGTGCCACGGCATCGAGCATGCCTTGTGTGATGGTTTGATTTCGAAACGCTAAGAACGGGCAAATTTCTAACGGCCCTTTCCCACTCTTACGAAGACATCACTCGATAGTTACAAACCACTTCTGGTTACGAACCACCGCCACATAGTAAAAAAAACACTTAGTGGCTGTAGCTACAAAACTACGCAGACTATGCCACCGGTGTTCGAGGCATGTGATAAAGAATAACCTTGGCTTCGACTTGTGACACTTTGAAAAAAATGCGTCTCGGCCCTTTTTGTATTGGTTTTTAGTTCATAATATCATTACCAACGTGCCAGCCATACTTTGTATTTGCCAAATTCAACCATTTTACATCAAGCAAAATTGCTCGGATAGTATAGAATGCGCATAAATAACCATAATAAAATTGGACTCCCTGCCTTGCTTAAAGCAGAAATACAAGATGCAAAAATCTGAAATTCTTTAAAATGTGTTATGTTTGTACTTTCTGAGTGGCAGTGATTGCACCTGGAAGCCCGAATGAAAAGTGAACTCATTTAAAGTGTGCAAAGTCGTGGAAGAAAAGTTCTTGAACGATGAGTTGAATATTGAATATTCTTCTGACGTAAAAATTTGAATTTCCGCCACTCGGAGTAGGCGCTTGTCAGTCCTTTGGGACGCTTTTATCCGGCGGTTTCGCGGAGGATGAGAAAGTTGACCTTTTGACCGGAGACACAACCCCGGCGACACACCTTTCGAAGCACATCGCGTGATCCGCAGGACCCGATTTCGGCGCTGCGCGCAAGGCACCCTTTCAAGTCGTTCTGCTCAGGCAGGAGAAGCGGCCGCGAAGGTACCGGAAGCTCAGCTGATCGGCAGCAGACCAAACCCGCAGCCTGTCATGCATGCGGCGATGGGTCGTCTCGGGTTTTGTGACCCATCCTGCGCCGCGTTCGCCATGAAAGAGGAACGCCGCTTTCGCAGGGAATGAAAGTGAGGCCGGACCTTCTTTTGTGAACCTTGCACGGGATGGAACGGGTTTTCGCCGTGCTGGGCAATAGAGCTACATCAAACGTTAACAAAGAGAAACCAAGACCCAACCACACTCAGCCAAACGTTAGCTTTGTATATCCAATGTTAGCTGAGCTAAGCCGCAACCACTCTTTAATTTTCTTTTTTCAAACAAATCTAATATGTCTCCGCTGTGCACAAGGAGCTACACACATATTTTTCGTGAAAATCAAATGGATCGGCCTGGCACTGCTGATCCGTCTTCGTTAGAACACTGCAAACTATACTTTCCGGGGACACATGATGGCTGGGATAAAAAGGGGCTGGTAAATAGTTACTGCTTCAAATGGTTTTCCTTATATATTGCCCTATTATTTAGGATTGTCGCTAGAAATGCCCATCTCTTATTGAAATAAAAGGATCATTTTCAATGTTCTTGGTATTTTGTTTGTTAAATTACCTTTCAACAACTAACCATTTCTTGCTCGCTACTGTGCTAGATGGAATCGGTTCGCGAGTCGGTTTAAAAGTTTCGAAGCAGTTCGCGAACAGGTTCAGTACAATATTTTGTCCAGCCGAAAGTGAACCATAACAAAGAAACTTTTTCCGAACCCGAACAATTACTGACGCGCCATTTTTTCTATTTGACACACTCATTCCACATCATATAGATTACTGCCACAGTTGCTCGCTGCATACGAATTTTTTGGAGAAGCAGCTGAATAGATGCTTGAGAATAACACTACATATAGGATGTGAGTTTCAGCAACTTGAGGAATATTTGTGCACTTAAAATTCATTCCCATCGAACCAACCTCCCGAAAGTTTAGAATTAGTATTTTATAAACAAAATTTAGCTGCTAAAGGGATTTAGCATAAAACTTTGTAATCATAGACACAAGGCAGTGTAAAGGCGTTTGTGTACCTGAAATATCAAATGAAAGTGTTTGACAGATTTCAGAAGTTTTTACCTTCAACCAAGAAAATTACATTAATTCGTGTATTTTTTTCTGACACTCTTAATAAATTTATGGTTAAAACAGTTTCAAAATCAAGTGGTAGCACACTTTTGTTTTGGCGGAGTTCCTTGCTGTTCTGTGAGTGCAATTGCGTAGTATAGCGGGGGCAGTCTTGATTTTAAATAGACTACAGTCGACTACAGAGAGCGTCGGGAAGACGCAGCAGGAGCGGACAGAGCTCATTTTGTGAAAGGCGTCGTTCGAGCTCTCTTATTCATGTCACGTTCGCTTTTAAATGACGGAGGACTCGCTAAGACAAGGCAAGGCTGACGGACTCAGCACTAGGGCAGCTCTCTTCAATTCGCAGCAACAGAGTACGGCGTGCTTAACTAAAAGAAGCAAGTAATGACAGTCTCGCATCAAAACCAGTAATACAGCGCATAAATGCAACCGCAACGGAGTACGTGAAGTTACTTGCCAAATTCGCATGGATGCTCTATGACCAAGGTGCCAAAGCAAATTCACGCCATAGGGTATCTGTAAACAACCTAGATGCAGGCAGTACTTTGTCGGACGCGTGAAGTTGGAAAATGAAGAAAATTTGATTTAAACTAGGTAGCTAGTTTAAACCAGTCTATTAGACATGGTGCAGTACATATGAATGAAATATCGCAATATATATGCACTATAATGGAAGCCTACTAGCGCGAAATAATCGCGAGACATAAACGTTTATCAGAAAAGATAACGACCTCGTCCTTCAGAGTGCGGCAGCCCGTTCCTCCTGCACCAGTCGCCTTCAAATTCTGCGGTACAATGACAAATAGGGGCAGATCACCGCTGAGACCATGTGCTGTTCACAAATCCTGTTGTTTCAGGGCACACTGTTATAGGCTGCCGATTCCTGCCTTTTTCCCTTTCCACGACCAAGACCCTAAGCCGATTAGTCCGGTCCTGCTGCGATACCCGCCGTGTTGGAACGCAACTGCTCCCAACGCGTTGACAACCCGGATTCGGCATGTGTACGGACGACGCATGCGGTGCGAAGTATAAATTCGAGCCAGCCGCCAGGATCGTCTGGCACAACACCGCTGCCACCATGCACTGCTCACAAATGCCGTTCCTTCAGGACAGCTACCTGAACCGTGCTGCATGGCGGAGCACCAGTTCGCACCAATAAACTGTGCTGTTTGAAGAACCCTGCATCATCCTTGGATATGGGGCAATACACTTGTTAACAGCGAGATAGATCTTCATTTTGGTTAATAGGAATATGAGTGCCCATGGCTCATGAGGTACTTGCGTCGGAGCTTGTTGAATGTCAATTGCATTGCGCTTCACATTTATTAAAACGGGCGGCGCGTTATAATCAAAAGCCAGAGGCATGGTACAACATTTTTGCGCCAGCCACGTTCTCGAACTTCATCCGGCGTGAAATTTCTCGCCGTTCGTCTGCCGCCATCCGTCGCTTAACTCAGTAACGTTTTCATTCGAATCAGCCACAACGGCCGCTCTTTAACAGCGGGCACAAGAAACACAGAAGTGTCAGGTAATGGGAAATAACAGCCCCGTTCATTCAAAATACGTCGCGTTTTCAAAGCACATGACCACACTCTGTGGAAATAATTGTTCAACTATATTGAATGCCCTTAATCTGAACAGGGGTGCCGTGGCGTAAGTGGAGGGGGGGGCAGTGGGGATGCTGCGTGCATACATATCGAAAAAAATTGCACCCCCAACTCCGCTTTACATTCCGATCAAGCAGTTTGTAAAACAGTTTAGGTTTATGCCGTACCAAACAGTATTCCTCCCTTCCCCTACACGCCCACCCACGCTGCAGGCGGACGGGGAGGGAGAGCCGAGGGCATGTGATTATTCAACATGTTGGAAATTTTTACGAAGGCCCAATGCTCACATAGCTGCATAGTGAAATGAAACGTCGAATTTATATTATTATTCTTTTCCAGGTGCATTTTCCGTTCATTACCATATATTATTATATCTTGCGCTTAAAATGCTGAAAAGCCAGTGAAACCACGTTGCACAGGGGGTCCAGACAGTTAATTGAACCCATGCAGTTTTATTGAACGTCCTTGGATCGAAGCCGTTTTATCGAAAGCCGTTTCAACGAATGACGTTTTATCGACGTACGTTTTACCGAAGCCGTTTTATCAAAAATGTGTTTATCAGGGGTTTGAGAAGTTTATCGAACGCCGTTTTATCGAATGTCGTCTTATCGCAGCCGTTTTATAGAACGCCGTTTTATTCACGGCGGTTCTATCGAAGCCGTTAATTCAAAAGTGCTTTTGCCAGCCTTTTCATGAAACACAATTTGCAGCAGAATATTTATTTTCATCCTGGCTATGTAAGTTGCAAATCTTTTCTCCACAGCGAGCCGATGTAAGAGACTTTGTAGTCTTTGTATTAGTCTTTTATTTCCCGGGTGCTTTTTGTTTTTGCGATGAGCGAAACTTGTCTCCACAGATTTTTTGTTCGGTTAATTGTGGTGGTGGTACTGCCATAACGAATCCTCTTGTGTTTCTAGTCCCCCCTCTAACACGAATCATATCACTTCATTTTGGCGTACAGACTAGAACGCCTCTGTATGCTTCGTACATTTTTGTATGCAGCGCTTTATAGCCGAGGCACTATCTAATTATTTCGTCTCGTATGTTCTACATAAGTAAGGCACTTCTTGGAGTTTGTGGGTCGATTGTCAAAAACTAAACCGGAACGATAGCAAAATTCTCACTCAATTTTTGCATTCCTCTTACTTAATGAGCACTGAGATCAGTTTCTGAATGGTTACCAAGCCTTGTCCTACTATTATCGATGCCTTGATTAGAACTAACGAGAAAAAAGTTACAAAATAATACCCATACAACAGATTGGTCCGTTTTTATTTCTCTCCCCCTCGTGCAGCGCAACATTTTTCGTGTGTGTAGTGGACACTCTTGTACCTTTTTAACATAAGGTATAAAAACATTGCGAACAAACTAGTACACACCAAAAATACAGAAATCATATAGGCGTACTAGATACAGCGCCGTCACCCATTTACATTGAAATAAAAATGTATAATTACAAAAAATTGAGAACGAGCAAACAAAATCTAATATGGCACGTGTGATTTCCTAAACAAAGCAGACAAAAAACCAACCAAATGCGCTGCCTGGTCTGGCCTGTTCCTCCAAGGCCATCAGGGCAATGTAGGTTTGGTGAATCGAAGAAGGGGGGTAAGAGTCTTGACACATAAGTAAAGAATTATTCAAAATCCTGTATTTTTTAGTTGAGCATGATTAACACAAAAACGTAATCGTGACTGGATGGGAAATTGTGAACTTGTACTGAGTACGAGATCCCTTAGCGTGAGATGACATATGACGAATTGTGCTACTTGACGAGTTCATCTATGACGAGTTGGCTGTGATGGGTTCACTCGTGACGAGTTTTCCAAGACTCCCCTACCTCGGTTGGGACTTCAGTTTCGCTATCGGAACCCCAGCCCTTGTTCCATTCATGTAGCGCTAATCTTACCGAAGTTCTTGGTCCGATATTTATTAGATGCAAACAATGTGACCACATCATCCCAATAGGAGTCGCATGCAAACCACGGAACTAGAAAAATAGAGGGAGGACAAGATTTTGGATCACTTTATGATGAACGACGGCGAATGGGATGTATTTGAAAAATCCACCTTCAATGCACCGATACACATCTAAGGAATATTGCTCAAGTGGTTAGGGTTGCTACTATAATACAAATTCTGTAATATAAACACAGCGCATATACATTGTTGAGTGCAATCAATCACAGCGCCAAAATGTTTGATAATCAAAGTGAAACAAAGGTGATCGAAAGCACAGGAAAGAAGTGTAAGCTTATATATGCAAGTTTTTTATTTATTGCACGGCAGAGACGATGTAGAATGAAGCAAACTGCACGTTATGGTATTGCGGTGGCCAGTTAAACAAAATAAACCTCGAAAAGTACAATGAAAGCCGCAAACCCACACTTTCGATAAACACACGTAAGTTGTTCGATAAAACGGCATTCTATAAAACGGCGTTACGTAAACCGGGATTTTTTTTTTCAATAACACGGCGTTTGATAAACCGGCGTTCGATATACTGTCTGGGAGGTTCCCAAACAGTTTATTACGTTGGTTGAAACGTGGATTTAAATTTGCGTGGATTAAAATGTTTATATTTACAATTGTGATAAATATTTAGAAATGAAAAATACGAAATAGCTAAATGCGAACTCAAGCTTGTAAAAGCTGCCTTTCGTGCCGCAAACTCCTCTCTCGCGTTCAGTGGCCTACATTAACATCCAATGTTTGTTACCTAAACGGGACACACTTTGTTCGTTTCTAGATGATAGCGATCCGGATATTGTAGTACTAATGGAGACACGGTTGAATCCAGAAATCCGCGGTAATGAAATACGACCAGACAATAATCGTTACAACATCTATAAAAATTATCACATCGACTGGCCCGGTTGCGGCGTACTTATTGCCATAAAGATACTTCAGTCTTGTTGTATAGATTCCATGTCTTCTGTTGGGATTTGCTTGGGCTGCATTTCCTTTGTTGTCCAGTGCGGTAATGATTGGCGCATATTGCCGCGCTCCAGTTTCTCATAATGCCTATTTGAATGACTCCCGAGGAAGCGTTTTTATAGCCCATTATCTCTGTCCTGCCAACCATGTTTATCTTTTTGGCAATTGCAAATTTCCACTCATTGATTAGGAACATACTTCTTCATGTCATGGGACCCTGGAACTGATCAATTTAACGTTACATTTTAACCATCTCGAAATCATAAAAGAACACACCGGTGCTTCCAATATCTCAGCCTTGGTTTTCACAAACGCTCCTGACATAGTAAGATCGCTTTCAAATATGGACGGCTTTAGTGATCATAATCTCCTTCAATAACCTGTTAGAATCCTCAAACCTGTGTCTGCCATAACAATGAAACAAATACGCCATTCCAACAAAGGTGAATAAGGTAAGATTAACTCTCAACAAGAAGAATTTTGTTCAACAAATTTTTGTACATCTGTTTATTTTCTATTCGTAAATCAACACTGGGTACTCTACAGGGACAAGTTTTCAGCGCTAGTAGACAACTACGTTCCGCTAGAGTCCACAACTAACGATAAATCCAGCCCGTGGTTCACACAGACTCATTGCAAACTAAGAAACAAAAAGAAGCATTCGTACAAAAGGGCTAAATGCGCGCGCAGTGGTGAGGCGTGGCAGACACACAAATATATTTTGGAAAACTACTGCTCAGCAATATGTCTAGCGAAAGATTACTGCTCGCAAGACGTACCATCCCAGCTGAATTCAAATCCCAAAATTTTTTCTCGAGCTATATCTCCGGCCAGAAAATCATACACAATAACCCTACACGTAATACGCAACCTACGCATTCCTGACGCCGATTGCCCCAAACTATTCATTAAGTTTTTTTGCTTGTTTTCACTCAAGGAAGACTATTCTAATGCTATAAGTTTCGCGAAACTGGCGCCGCATATATCAAACTCAATACTATCCCTGTGGAAGGTTTTAAATCACTCATTAGAAACCTTAAAACATCTACATCATCCGGTTTCGATAACAATAATTCGAATATATTGTAGAACACACTCGCTATAGAAAGCAAGTTCTTATGCCATATATTTCAATCTTTCCTAACATCTGGAAAGTTACCTGCCGACTGATTACTAGGAAAAATATTACCAATGCACAAAACTGGAGATAATCACTCGCCTGAGAACTGTCGACCCATATATTTAACCTGCCTATGCTGCAAAATGCACATAATCGGTTCTGACGTGTAGAACCCCCTCGAAACAAACAATAACTTTCTTACTAATCAGCATGGCTTTCCGAAGGGATTTTCTTGTGGTATGCAACTGTTTGAACCAAAGACTAACGCACTTTCACTTGGACGGTAACGGGCAAACTGACTATCTTTTTTTACTTTTCCAAAGTTTTTTGACAGCGTGCCCCACTGCTGCCTAATCTCTAAATTATCTGCTCTACGACTTGACTATTTAACATTATCCTAGATTCGAAACTTCCTTTCTTTTCGGCAACATTTCATTGTGGTTAACAATTTCTCTTCCACACTTTATTCTCTTATTTACGGTGTGCCACAAGGCCCTTACTCTTCTTAATCTAGATTCATGACTTACCGGCTTGGATAACTTCCTGCATGCGTCTTTTTGCTGAGTACTGTATTATCTAGCGTCCCATTAGCACCATTGATGATCACTTAGCACTTAGAGCAGATACTAACATTTTTTTGTAATTGGTGCAACAAACAGCTCATGACATTGAACTTTACAAAGGGCGAGGCATTGTGTTGAGAAATAAACATGTAAATTCCGAATTATCTTATCCCCTTAATAACATTTTGCTTTCCCATACTTCTTCGTACAAGTACCTTCTTACAGCCGATCTTTGATAGGTCACACGTATCACGTCTTTATACGCCAAAGCTTAACGTTCGCCAGGTTATCTGCCTCGCAACTTGCGAAATTCCCCTACTAATATTTGTAAACTACCCTTTCAAACATATATCCGGCCACAATTGGGATTCGCTCCGATCATTTTGTGTCCTCACCAGAAATACGTAATAAATGTGACAGAAATAATACAGTATAGAGCAGCCCGGTTTATATAAGGTAACTACAATATTATCTCCAGCATAACACAAAGAAAACCACACCTGTAACAGCCGCCATTAGACAGCCGCCGCTATATTGCTGTTTTGTGCTTTTTCCATAAATTTATCTTCACCTATGAACGAACACGGTTACAACTTCAAATACCTCATTTTTTTCACGCAGATTGCACACTCAGTCCACTTTCATGCGCATATACGGTAAAACCAGTGCCTGTAATACGTCCACACTGCCTCGTGTCATTCGCCTCAGTATTGATCTGTCTAAAAACATTGCTTCCATATTTAAGCCCAAAACGTTTCGCCGCCTACTCACGCTTCACACTAAATAATGCTGTTGACATTTTTTTTCTGTATTGCATATTATTTGGATTTCTGTCTATGTTGTGTTGTTTCTTTTTTTTCTCATAAAATGTATGCTTTTTGGCTGTCTCATCAACCACAATTGCTCATGTACTTTGACAAATTAACCACTTAGTGCTTCGAAATATGTATAATGCGTTTATATTTGGCTCATACAATGTTCCTGTCTTAAATTAACGCTTGTTCTCTTATTATGTTTTCAAATGCCCCCTTACTCCATGCCATCAAATGGGGCCTGTAAGGTTTCTATGAATAAATAAATAAACACACAAAACACAGCGACTTTTTCACCTAGCCAAGCCTGACTTAGCAAATACATTCGCACGCATTGGAGCGAAAGTTGAAAAAGTCATACAAAAAACATAGCGCAATTAGGACGAGGACGAGGCGAGAGCGGGCCAAGCGCTAACGTTTGACAAATGAATTATTGAAGGACCAGCGCATATAAACTCCACTGCCTCGTAAGAGCAGAGCAGGACAACGAAAAGCGAAAATGTCCCCGGTTATGTGGAAAATGGACACACAGCCACATTTACAAAAACAGCGAAGGAAAGATTCGTCAGTAAAGGGCTCAGCGTCAAGGTGCGGGTGGCCTTTATTATAGGAAGTACACGACTGCACAGGCCGGATTTCGGGTGGGAAATCCGGGTATGTGCTTCCCCAAAATGCGCATAGGTCTTGTTTAGCAGTCTCCTCACACGGAACACTCATTTGACACTACTTGAATTCATTTTAATACTTCCTAGTCGATGCTTATGAGCCGCTTTTATTGATTGATGAATAATATCCGTGGAGAGGGGTGTATAAATCCCCTGTAAAACGCGAGAACAACTCATTGTAATCTGGAACTCCGCGTAAAGAAAGAATTTATTTAAAAAGAATAATAAAATGGCCAGCTGAAGCGAAGTTCTACACGGCTCCCTGAAAGAGCAGTGAGTGAAATGTACATTACAGAGGTTAACAACACGCGTGCCAGAAAATTGTCCGCTCATCTGCTCGCTTTGATGCAAATGCGGCAAATAACGATAATATTCTGCCGTAACTGCCACTTCAATGCTCCTCTTCTATATCCCATCCTCTTGTCACACCCGTCTCCTCCCCTCTCGCCACTGCCGTAATTAGGGCGATGGATGTCCGCCGAGGGCAATTAAATGTCACGGCAATACCACTGTTCGTCCGCATCTGCTGAATCATTTCTTTACTGTTTAACACGTTAGAATTGTGCACGTGCTGTAGGATCTGCCTTGAGCTATGTTGGTATTCTGGGTGAAAATATTCCTTTCTTGGATTCTTTATTTGCTACAGTCAATATGAAACCCACGTAGATATATCTCTAATTAAAAGAAAAGAGCATTATACAAATAATATTTTGATGTCCGGAATCATTGAGTCTCTTTCATTTTTGCACAGCAATGTTTAGAAGTGCACTGTATGCTACGAGATTGAGCGGTTTTCAACCGTTTGGCCTGAAAAAAAGAATCTTCCCGTTTCCGAATTTTTCGGTGCTGCATCTGAGTGGCTGCTTCGAGTTTCAGACTGAGAAACGAACGCACAGGCAAGGACAGACAAAAAATGCGCGTTCAAGTAGCTCACAGACCTGTTTCAAGTCACAAGCGCCCAACTGGTATAGAATACCTGTATAAGGTAAAAACATTTACAAAGTAGTACACACTTTGTTTACAGAATGTTTAGTCCTTGTTATCTTTAAAAAACAGTGAATGTGTAAAAAATACCTACTCGTCGATTGATCACTTAGTCGATTGATCACTTCTTTCCTCGCAATAGACCCCTTTCAAAAAGGCGTCAACCCTGTGCGCCGCTGGCAACACTGTGTGCCACCGCCATTGTGAAGGAACGTCTCTCGCCCGCTCGCTCTTCTTGAGGTAGCATGGCAAGTTCTTGTGAGATTGTTTTTCCCATTACCGGGTGGGAGAACAATTTATCCTGCCTACCGCCACTCAGGGAAGAGAAACTTGTCGAGTTTTACTCGAGCAGGTCGGCCACCGAAAGAGGATTCGAGAGAAGTTATAATTTCAGCGTTGAGTCCTACGTGCTTCCGTCGACGGTGAGGACGAACAGCTCCCAGCGAAGGTAAGGCTTTTTCCTTCGCCTTTGCGACTGTTCAGCCGCCGCAGCACAAGTGAACGTGAAAGATTCTTGGCAGCATCGCGAATAAGAATGGTCAACCGTCAGGCCGCATTGTTTTTTTTTCTCGTCGTGTTCACAGCGTGACAACTGAAGCATTCGTAGACCGTGAGCAGCCGATACACTGAAGGAAACATTGCGAGAGTTACTTGCGCTTCCGTACAAGCGGGGAGGTTAATCCTGGGGCGTGCTTTCGTCGTCGAACCTAAGTACGCGACTACACGGGCAGGAGAGCCGGGCGGAACTGGAACAGTTGCCTCCCGCTTCTAGCTGATCTGTGACAAAACGCTTTTCGAGTCTTCCGTTTCGCATGCGCCAGCCCTTATACGAGGCGAGGAAACGCTGTGCTTCAGCGCGAAAGCACAGCTCTAGAACCGTCGTAACTGCTGCGGCCTTTCATGTGCTACATCGACACTTGGTTAGCAGCGGGGGATCGCGCCTGTGAAGCAGGGAAGTAAGGGTCGTTCACACTTGCTACGAAAGCGACGGGCATTCTGTCGCTTTGACGCGCGGTCGTTTTTTTTGTCGTTTGGTTCGGGCCAATTTTTGTCGCCGTGACAGAAATTTCGTCGCAAGTGTGAACGGGCCTTAAGGATTTTGTGGCAGAGGGGGTTGAGCAAATGAAAAGAAAGCGACCGTTTGAGCGAAAAAAAAAACAAGATCCGATTTAGGTAGTGCGGCCTTATAACATACCTCCATTAACAAGCAATGTATGGTTAGGGGTGCATGTTGCAGCTTCTGGGTTTGTATCGGTTGTTTCATTTGTAACGTAAGTTAAGAGAACTCCTCACATTGTGAACACTTCATTTCAGCCGTGGACTTGTGTTCGTTCGGGCACAGTGCCACCGGAGCAAGAGAAAGACGGCCCCACCATACAGCGTGATAGCCGCAGTTGTCCAGCACAGAGAAGTGGTTGATGGGAGCTGTGAATGCCCTGCAGGAAAGGTTGCCTGCAACCACCTGATGGGTATGCTGCGGACTGTTGCCCTCCTGCAGTCCAAAGGCTTTTAAGAAGCACCCCAGCACATAGCTTGCACTGACTTGCCGCAGCAGTGGAGGGTGCCCCGTAGCAGTGCCATCAGGGGCAGCTCCATCCAGGGCATTGACTGGCGGAGCGTACGGGAAGGCGGTCTGAGCGTCCCGAAACTCGCCCGGCCGACGGAGCGTAGGGCACGTCCACGGACTGCAGAGCAGCAAGCAGCTGCCAAGGAGCGGCTGTGCCACAGGATGCTCGCACGGAACCCGAACAATACCTTTGCTCGGGGCCTGCTGCTGACACCAGGAGATTCGAGCAAGGAGACAAAGTACGGAGTGGCCCAAGCAGCGTCCCCACTTGCCTACCAGCAGGCACTGCTGCCGCATGGTTTCAGTGCCCAGTTGTCGGGCATTGGGCCAGTGTCTGTGCCGTACACCCAGCTGGTGCCTGCGGCAGACCTTTTCAAGGACGCGCTGCCATGGCTACCAGCTTCCCACCAAGGAGGCAGCAGAATCCTTGAGGTATGCCAACGTACTTCCTGGCACACATGCCGAGACCCACCGAGTTGTTTCCACGTGGGCACTCATTCACTTCTGTTGCCATGTCTAAAACGATGAAACTCCTGTGCTCTATATTTGCTGGCATTTTGTCTGACACAGCATGTTATTTAGGTTTCACATACTACGAAGGAAAGTTTGACATCCACCTCAGTGCAGCCATACGGCTACAAAGGAAAGATATACAGCTTTCTCAGAAACTTCTCACTTGGAAGAAAAATTCGTCCTGGTCCCGGATTCGAACCGTGGACCACTGCTTAACCACACCAGTTGCTCTACCAACAGAGCTAACCAGGAGGCTAGCCAAGTGCAGCGCAAGAGCGAATTGATCAACCACTCGAAGTGATGGACACGTGTTAATCAACCAGTGTAGGTGGTTCTGGTGGGTTTCACACACTAGTCTATACTAAAGAAAATCTTAAATGGCTTGCATTCAATTGTGCTCATCTTGTCTTTATTGGTGAACCTCAGCACACAGAGGTTAGTTACCGCTTTTGACTGTTTTTACTTTTTCTCAACACCCTGCAGAAGGTAGAGACATCGCGGCAGGCATCGCTGGCCCTGGAGCGTGACACGCGGCAACAGTCCGACAGCGCAACGTGGGCAAAAGAGCGGAGCCTGAGACTGACGTCCTCCAACTTTGGTGTTGTGCTGATGCGGAGGGAGTGGTCTGTGAAAGGCCTCCAGTCACTGACAGCGAGCAGGGACCTTTCACGGGTGGCTCCGATCAGGTGCATAAACTCACTTGTAATGATAATGTGGAGAATTTAACGTATTTAAAGGGAAGCTGAAGCACTTTCCAAAAAATGTGAGTTAGATTAACAGTTATATAGTTTCCTGCACGCTGATTCCGAATATCACATTGAAATTTATCGTACATGAGTCCAAGTGGCATTTATCTTGCAAAATCGCGGCCCCGTTTGAAAGACGCGCGCTTTTCGTCTTTTGACGCCCCTGGTTGGTTGCGCCCGTCATGACGTCAAGGAGGACACCCTTCGGCCGCGCGGGTTGTCGGAAGCATTGCTAACGATCGCACGGTTGCCTTTACGGCAATTTAGCTTGCAGTTTAATTTTCGCACATGACTGGAAGTTTGTTTTATATATTCCCCGTGCTGTTCGTTCAATTACCTTGGAGCTCAAATTTGCTTTACACGACAGAGAACCCCAAAGCAGCGACTCTGACGTCGACTATTGGGTTCCATCAAAATATTTTTGAATTAGGCAACCAGCATAGGGGGGTTTTATACCTTATGTTAATATTAGGTACTGCCTTAACTGTTTCTTATTATACACAAAACCATTTATGCCGAAGATTAATGGGCGTTTTATAACCAATCTACCAGTGAAAAGCACGTACGTGCTCTGCGCGAAAAAATAGCGTTCATGCGCTGTAAACGTATATGCGAGACACATCTTGCCAGTACACCCATAAACCAACAAGCAGACTCTGCTTCCGCATTTCCTTTGTTCATTGTCGCCCACCCCAGCCCCATTACTCATCCCCGTACACAGACTCACACGCGCGCGCCATTTCGGCAGCGGCGCTACGGCGCCTCCGCGATTGCTAGCTGCACTTCGATGAGTGGTGTCTTACTGCTTTACATGCATTTATTCTGAAAACACTGCAGCATACTAGTGCCTGCTCAGCATTATTGGCTGTAGTAGGGCTTGATTTTTGCTTGTGCGTTGCGCATTCTGCTACAATATTACGGCCCCCTCGTTATAATTAACAGACCAGTCGGACAAGGCAGTTACGTTGTAGTTACGTTACTTTAGGTAACAATCACCAAACGTTTGTGATGATGAATCGTTAGCCTGCTTGAGCATTTCTAGATTTAAGCGTTTACCGCGCTAGTCGGACAGAGGCCGTATATTTACTCTTCTCTCCTAATTTTTTTAGTATCATCATTATATATATCACCGACTATCACTGGAGCACACTTGAGGTTCAGTGACAAGTCCTTGCCAGGTTATAATATGCAGCCACACGGAATCTTGGGAAAAAAATTAGGCCCCCGCAGTCAACACAAAAACATGGCACGGTGGTGGTTCGGAGTGGTGTTTTTTTTTATTCTAGACAAACATCACCTTATCGTCACATGTATACTTGCAAAATAAGTAATCTGGTTGTCTTCGTTCTTTTACTTCGTAGGAATACTGTTTATCTCTTAGCCGGGAGGGAACTTCTATCAGGATTGGCCTATGATTGGCCCCTTGTTTTAGTTTCGCCAAAAAATTGTTTTTTTTTACACTGTCCTGAGCCCATAGGGAAAGAAAACTGACGCGTTTAACGAAACACGTATTTCCTGAACAAATGTGACTTGGTTTCTGGAATGGAACGAAACAACCCCGGCCAAAGTACAGCAGTATTCCCCATCCTTCCTAAAACTAGAATCTAATGTAAACATTCCCGTCCGTCGCATCAAAAAACAAAAAAAACCGCATTGGAGCGGTTTACAAAGTATTTAACGTAGTGTAGTATATTCTCTGTCATCAAGCACAGCCACCTCGGCTGTCGCTTCCGTATGTTATCAAGCATCCCGGCATGGCATTATTCTGCTTAGGAATAGGGCATGATAACGTATGCCTCGTTTGGCGGTCGTGCATACTTTTTGAACACGAAACTTGTACGAATGAGTGCTTTCAACCCCAAGAACGACAAGTATCATTCACAAGGAAACATGGCGAAAAGAGCATGGCCGAGGCGGCCGATCCGACCGGAAGCCCAGGTATGACGTTTTTCAGTCGGTTTTCGCCCGCGCCCTTCGGTCTTCCGGCATGGCGCGGCGAGATGGGGGCGGGGCATCGGGCCATTTTAGTTTGCTCATTGCGCCGCTTCTATTGCATGTATTGCGAAAATATTTCCTACACGGGAACTATTCAATGTGTACTTGCTGCTACTCAACTTTTCTTTTAATTCTAAAACCGCTTCACCTTCCCTTTAAATACTTCAAAGACATACTGCAGGAGGTTTTTTTTTTCTCACTGGTTTTTTCCTTACTGTATAGATGTATAATGTTTCTTGAAGTAATTCTAATTTTAAGTTTTGTAATTTATTGTGGGCTGTACATTTTGCAGCAGTACTATGAAAAACAAAAATAATGCTTAAGAATCCTCTTCATTGCTGTTTTGCTGTGTATACATTCGTAATATTTTGATGACTGCTGTGTTAAATTACAGGGTATGTTTGGAGGGACAGTAAACCATTCATATGCCTGGATGAGGGAGGTGGGATGCTTTTAATGATAAGGAAAAGTTAGCCTGGCAGTGAGCTTGGATTCCTACTCCATATGGAGATGAGAGGGGAAAATATGAGTGAAAGATGTGCAGACACAAAAGTGCACACGAACACTAACAATGCAGAGAAGCACCTAAAAACTGACAGACGCAGGAACACACACAGCGCATTCACGTAAGAAACTATTGGAAGCTTTGTGGAGTTGGATGGGTGAGGAGAGGGAGGGCAGGAGGCGATTGTGCTGTTCGCAGGCGCCTGATGAACACAATTTTTGTATTTCTAAGCAGATATTTTCCTCCAAATTTTCTGCAAATGCAAAGCAACTCAAGACAATTAAGTCATCTACATTACTCGGTGTCACTGCATTAGCCACCCTGTATATAAGCTAAACTTCCCTGCACTGCCAGGCTAGTTGAGCAAGCACATTTAAGGCAGGCGAGTACACCATCTATTGCTATTTGTATCGGGGGGCAGCACTGTGACAGGCTGTTGTATTTGTATGCAGGCACGGCATCTCCAACGAGCCCATGGCTGTTAAGCGCTATGAAGAGGTGCTCCGTACCACGGGGCATGACGTGACAGTCCTCCCCTGTGGCCTGCTGGTGAACCCCACCTTTCCTTGGCTCGGTGCATCGCCTGACAGGCTCGTCTTCGACCCAGCCGAGGGGTCGTATGGGGTGCTCGAGATCAAGTGCCCGTACACCCTTCGGGACAAAAAGGGGGATGAGCTGGCAAGCAGCTCTTTCTGCAGCGAGCTGACAGAAAATGGCCCAAGGTTCAAACGAGACAACTCCTATTATGCGCAAATAGTAGGCCAGATGGGGGTGTCCGCACTAAGCTGGGGCGACTTTGTTGTCTATGGAAAGGATTTCATTCGCATCGAACGAATCCGGCTGAACCGCGCCGAATGGGAGGCTATGAAAGACCAGCTAAACGACTTTTATTTTAACACCCTTTTGCCGTTCCTGGAGACTGGCAGTCACGAGGCTGCCGTTTAGTTGTCCAGCCTCCAAGTAGCCTCCTTGTGCAATCAACAAAAAGAACTTACAATGTGGCGGTGCTTTATTGCACTGTGTACAGATTCCAGCACACCTCCCTTTGCCTTGCTGCAACCAGCTTGCCAGACAGTGCGCTTCATAGAAGCTCAAGTGCAGTGTCAGCGCCAATAATAACTTGTGTCTCCAACACACACGGTGGCACTTCTATGAAAAAGCAACTTTCTACAAAACAAACAAAAGTCAGGCACTCAATGGCTACTGCGTGCTTGTCCACTGTGCAGTGCATAAACAGAACTCCATAATACACATTTAGAATGCACACTGCACCACAGCTAACTGCCTTCCGCCTCTTGCATTATAGGCGACTGCCAGTTGCTGAGAGTAGCACAAATCACCAACATCTGATTAGCCAACGGGGCCAACGACATCGGAACAGGGCGATCAAATATGTGGTTGCACTTGATACGCTGGATTCGCCTTTCCACATGTATCCGAAGTGCAGCAATGTCCTGGGTTTCTTGAGTCTCCTCGGCTGTGAATTGCTCTCTTTGAAGGAAGGGTGGAATATTCAGCTTCACACCTACGTCCTCCAAAAGGTCATCAATTCGGAAGCCCTTGTCTGCCATAATGGAGTCCCCTTCCTCAAACTCTCCCTCCAAAAAACACTTCGTATCACACATTCCCTGTCTGATGTGCATCCCGTGAATAGCTCGGAAACAAACGTAACGTACTCATGCGGAGCCACTCCGACCAGTCCCTTGAACGTGTGTGTGGATTTATAGTGAGAGTATAGGCCAGACTGCGTCACAAATGATGATGGCACTTCGCACCTGATATCTGCTGCATCAAGCAACACGCGCGTGGATGCGTACTTCTCCACAAAAGCCCGAGGCATTGCCTCATCAATAGCTCTCAGTGACAACCATAAGGTCAGCTCTCCCAGCTGGAGGTAGATGAAATCCACCCAAACAGAAAAGATCCGAGACACTGTGCTCATGGAAACGTCAAACAAATGTCCGAGATGCTGGTGAAAGATACCAAGGCGGAGCTTCACGAGGACCATGAAAAACTGGTTCTGTATGCTGACTTTCTGTGGTCTGCCCCTATAACCTCCGTTTTTTGTGGTGCTGGTGTTGTGATGGCGTATCATATTTTCGCCGTTGTCGCCAGGGTCCAGGAACTCGAGTAACTCTTCAAAAGTCTCGTAGCCGGGCAGTCCAGTGTAAAACTGGATGTCGTCGTTACTTTGCTTGAATTTCTCAATTCCGAATGGCTCCTACCCCTCCTTCAACTTTTGCAAGCACTGCTGCGCAGTGACTAGCTCATCCTGAAGCATGCTGAGCTCCAGGCTCTTTGCTTTGGCTTCTCTCTTGCATCTGCTAGCTCTGACTGGGCACTAGCAAGTTCAGCACGTGCCTGGCTTAGCTGGAAGGCCTGCGTTGCCAGTGCCTGCTTAGTGCTTGCTATGTCCACCCTAAGCTTTGCCTCCCTGTCTTTTGTTGCGACGAGCTGAGCCTCAAGTGCACCAATTATTTTTTTGCACTTGCAGTGGCTGGCAGAAGTCTGCGGCTGAGACAGGTTCTCGTCGTCGTCTAAAACAACCTCTTGCAGTGGAACCTGGTTCTCATCATGAGTGCTTGTTTCGCAACATTCAAAGTCGATGGGAGGCTGGCCGTCAGACTGTGCAGGAACTTGTTTCTTCGACTTGGGTGCAGGAATAGTTTGCTGGCGGGGCATTTTTCTAGGAGGCTTGGCCGTACGGAATGGGAAGACAGACGGCACGGCTGAGTCCAGGAGCAGGAGATGGCCACTAGCCACGCTTGTGCAGACGTCTGTCGCGAGGAAATGCGAGGAGCACACTTTGGTTGCCTTTGAGACACGAAACAGTGGCCCCTCATCCCTGCTGTCCATTTTTTCTTGAGGCCCGCATCACTCGGAAACCTGTGGTATGAAACCTGAAAATAAAGAGCTCTTGTCATGATGTGTTGTGTTTTTGCGCCTCAAGGCGCTCTGAGAACTCTCGCGTAAAAGTATCCCCCCAAAGGGAGGCACAACACGGTGGTGGCATGAATATGAATAAAGGGTTTACAATTTTCAACCTCAGTAGCGCACAACAGCGAAGCTTGTTGAAAGCAGGCAAACGTTCTGACCAAATCTGAGGCTCATTTAGTCACGCCGAAGTCATACCCCGTGGAGCGCTCGGTTAAATCGGATAGCGAAGCAAATACATGCGTGCTCGGGGAATCATGCTAGGTTTACCGGCCACGGATGAACCTCGCGCCTCCCTAGCAACACCGCGCGCAATGTAAACAAACGCGCGAGAAATATCACAAAAAATGTAATTTCGAGCCAATATACGTTGTCCATGAAGCAACCGCATGCGACAATCGGAAAAGAAACTGGCCGCTTCATGTAAAACGTACGTACGTAC
Source organism: Haemaphysalis longicornis (assembly GCF_048455015.1). Classification (NCBI taxonomy): domain Eukaryota; kingdom Metazoa; phylum Arthropoda; class Arachnida; order Ixodida; family Ixodidae; genus Haemaphysalis; species Haemaphysalis longicornis. Next base: position 37,754,673 of record NW_027526445.1, read on the forward strand.
CCTTTGTCCGGATTTGTCAACGTATCCGTACTGCTTGCAGACCGGAACACAGCAATGGGTCGGCATTTTCACCCACTTCGTTGGAGCGCATGAATGGTGGTCATTCAAATACCGGAGATGAAAGTTCGACCGGCGCACAGCTGCAACACATCCAGGAAGCGGCCACCTTTGCCTGCGATACTCGCGACGTGATGATCTAACGTGACTCACAGTCCAGATGCAAACTCCATAAACGCATGTATGGACTCAGAGAATCCGTTCCATCACGGCACGACGACGACGCAGCGTTCTAGCAACTCGAGGTTGTACAACAGTCCCCTGCACTTGCATGCACGCCAGCGACGGTCTTTCCTTCACAATGGCCGACCCGCAAACTCGCCACCGATGGCGATGGCGATAATCGAGCGGAGGCACAGAGTTGCCAGGGTTTTTGCAAGGGGTCTATGGCAAGACGGTGTGCTTTAAAAACCGCCTGCAGTGGACTGTAAGAGGGGTAGAGACAATGCCAATGACGCAAATCTGTTCCGCCCCGTGGGAGCTTTTGTGCTGATTTAATTGCTCGTCCCGGGAAAGCGTCGTATGGTTGTCCGGTTTGCAGGAGCAAGCTCAAAGCAATGAGGCCAATTTCCGCTAATATTGTGCGCAATATGAGGTACATGCAGCGCACTCACCGCCATCAGTCTGGTCGCACAGTCTTGAGGAATGTGCTTGTCTTCCTGACTTTCTAAGTGCCTCTTCCGCACTTTTTAAGATATTCTACTGTGATATTAGTTTGCAACGCCGGCAAGAAGCGTGGGCGCGGGTGCAAAAAAGACAGTTCATTTTTCCGTCCCCCTCGTTTGTTTCATTTTTATTTTTATTTATAGTACACAGTAAGGGCGAAAAAGGCAAGGCCCCCTCACCCCTTTTTAGGCGCCGCAGCCAGAAACGTGATTTTTTATTCGTTAACAACACATGCAGTTGATGCGTGGAATTTTTCCGCTATTTATTTATAAAAAACAGTTAGAAATTGTGGCTATTGTGGCTCGTGTTTTGATGTACGCTCCATGAAATGATCAGACCTTTCAATTCTGGAATGCAATTTCGTTGACGCACGTTTAACGCCAAATGGCTGCCTGTTTCATTCTTGATATTCCGCACTGCTCGCTGAAAGTTAAACAATTTGTTAACAAAACCTATACAGAGAAAAATTTTGTAGCGCACTAACATAAGCAGTGTTCTTCTAACAAAATAGACATACGCTTGATTTTTGTTATTACAAACAAAATAGCTCAGCGCTTTTTTCGCCAAGTAAGGGCTAAAAGTAAGTCAAACCCGAATGCCCTCCCAAGCTCAACTGCGACACAAAATCGCAACAAAAGGTGCGCAGATGTCGAACGTAGATGTCGGATGATGAATGATGATGAATAAACTTTATTGGAGACCAGGTGCTAATGTTAGGGCACCCGCCCGGTGGGAGGCTTCCTTAGTCCGGGATGCCTTGGGCTATGCTGGCCATCCGTGCCCTCTCCACCAATCGTCGCTGGTGTGGAAGGTCGGAGCTGGTCAGCAGCTCCACCCACTGCTCATAAGGGGGGTCGGAGATGTCGGAGAATTAAAATAAACTGAGCAACCCACTTGCATTTTACACGGGAGGAACGAATTGATAGGGAGCACGAGGCGAGGTTGATGGGACAGAGAACCGACACATACGTGCGGGCACGGGGTCTAGGCACACTCGTCAGAAGTCCACTCGTCATAGGCCAACTCGTCACAAGTAAACTGGTCAGAAATGCCAACTCGTCACAGGGCATTTTTTACGAGGAATTCTCGTATCACCGGAATATTCGGCACACGGAAAGCTCGCATTACGAGCTTGTTTTGGAACTTTAAAGTGATGTTTATGCCTGCTATAAGTCGTCCATTTAAAAAAACGATGTAAGGCGAGCGAGTGTGCTTTCAGAGTTTATGACGTAGGAAGTTAGGTAAATATGTCGTCATACCGAGTTAATTATATTAAAGTGGTAATTGCATTTGAATTTGTATTAAACATAATGCAGAAAAAGGAAACAAAGCTCAATGAATATGACGTTTTGCTGTTGAGCCCAAGCAGGCAGGTTCGGTTGCAGCTGCCGCTTTTCTGGCGGAGGGGAACTGCGGATACGCCCGTATGTTCGAGATTTCGGCGCCGGCACATTGAAGATCCCCAGGTGATCAAAATGAATTCGGAGCCCTGTTTTTTTCTACGGCGCGCCTCATGGCCTGCCTTTTAAACACAGCGTGTTAAACCCACACAATCAATCAAATCATCAAATAAACAATTTCAAACCTAATGCAATGCCTGGTGGTGTGCCCTTCTGTGTTTGCAAAAAAAAATCCCCCAGTTTAGCTATGGTTCAATCCTTGCGGGAGTTAGTGCAAGCTTCGCCTATTGCTATTTTTTTTATTCGCAGACTGAAAGCGGTGGTACGGGTTGTAGCAAAGGCACGTTATACGCGCAAAAATACGGAAGTACACCGCCTCAACACCCCTGACGATCAGCACTAGAAAAAGTGCAGGTTGCTCTGGCCTCTCCCCCCTTCCCCACAAAGAAAAAAAACAGCTCTTTACGCACACCTGCTGGTCGCACACCACTCCCAACGCCCTCCTAAACAGCCGTAACAAATCTAGAATTGAAGAAACCAGCCTCAGACCGACTTTCAACGCCAATTTCCGGTCAGGGCTACCAGGTTTTTTTTCACCCGGCCGTGGTGCAACGAAATCCATGCGACGAAAAGGCACCTTCAACGAGAGTTCCTGTCTCGAGGTGGCACTGTACCAAAAGGCCGGTGTGACGAGTTGGCCTATGACGAGTTTTCCGGTGACGAGTGGGCTTGTGACGATTGGGTTCGTTCCCGTGGGCATGGCAGGTGACCATGTTCTTTTGGTGGTATGTGCAGCCACGCAACCAAACATGCGCAATTTTTTTGTTCTGTTCAGTTGAGGATTGAATTAGGCCTGCAATAAGAATAACTGCTCATATTCAGCTTCAGTAGCGGGTGTGCGCAAAATACATGTTGGAATTGTCGGGATGGTGATCGCGTACCAAGTCGTATTCCATATTAAAGACAATGTGTGGTGAAGTCAGCCTCGACGCTTGTTTCATGAAAGAGTCTAGGTGAATCAGTGCCAACAGTAGTAGCACGTTTCCGCATGTTTTCAACGCGGGGTTTTGGAACGTGGAATGTTATTTCTCATTGGGAGAGAATTCGGGTGCGTACGATGCCTTCTCTAACGAGAAGGCATCGTACTTCGATGTCTTCTAACGAGAAGGCATCGTACTTCGATGTCTTCTAACGAGAAGGCATCGAAGGAATGCACACTGCACGTTAAATAAGTTATGTGAAAACCCTCCGCACGAAACTTCGTTTACAAATCTTTTGGGGGTAAACCTATAAGGGGTTTAACAATTATTTTTCTGACTTAGGTTTCATTTCTAAACTGATGCGAATACTTTCCTTAATCCAATAATTTCAGCTTGTATACAGCGGTCCTTTTTAAGCTTTCTTTGAATGTCGTTTCCGCTATTTTCAGCGAAACACTAGGAGCAAATGTTTGCTCATTTTTTAACCGTCTGTGGGAAGTGGATCTCTACGACAGGATTCTTTCATCCCTTCCTTTTCGTGCAAGTTTTGAAACCGTGAAAACAAAATGACCTTATGGTATTACTGCCCAGTAGCTAGCGATACACTCTTACCTGAAAGTGACATGTTATGCTCTATAGTGGCGGTGGCAGCGGGACGATATCGTTAGTAGCGCAACGATGATACTGCACGCATTTCAGCGTGCATGAAGCACTTTTGGGGCTTCGTTGTCATGGCTGATTGGCGGCATACTTGGCGGCATCTGCCATTTTACTCCGTGTTCGGGTACCGGGCCAGGTACTGTGTCATACAAAATAGTAGACAAGTACCAAATAAGGAGCAGATAACAACCATGCCACAAGGTGGCGGTCTCCGTGGCTTCCGAATGTATGGGAGCAACTAAATCCACGTCGCTGAAAATGCCGCCGAAAAAAAAATTCGCTCCAATTCACGCTGTAACGGTGGTTGAACTGCAAGCTGTAAATGACACCCAGAACGATTACCCTTATGACGACGCTTGAATTAACTCACGTGGGTCAGGAAAGAATGAAACCAAAGACAATTAAAACATATAAAACCACGCCCTTTATTTCGTCACAATTTCATTCACGACTGCTTTGCGATCGGTGTGATACAGTGATTTTGAATGCTCACTGTCGGAACATTTTTGCGAACGTTAATTCAATGCATTATTCATAAATTTTGGTTGGTTCAGTTGTATTGCTGAACCACATGAGCGAAAACTACGTTTCGCACCGTTCTCTGCTTCACGTCGCTCCTCGTCGTCCTCGCGGGCGTGTTGCTTGCGCGCGGCTTCTCTGGCGAGATATGCTGGGTCCTGCCTAGCCTGTGCCTTGCGCTCGGCGTCTTTTGCGAGAGCTCCTGTTTTTTGCCTTCAACGCTGTTGAGCGAGAAGCTTTTATTTTTCGTCGGGCATTAACTTCATGCTGTTTTTCTGGGGTCTTACTTTTTGTGGTCTACCGATGGTAGCATTAAATGAAGTGAATTAATTGCCAACAGTCTCCCGTTAACACGCAGACATCAGGCTGCACATACTAGATTTTGCGGTAGCGGGGTGCCGAAAGCAGCACCGTCGTTTAGGAGTAGGGCGGCACGCACGGGTTATGGCGTCATGTCTCTCACTGCCCCTTCTGCACTTCTCAATCTTGTTTTGATGCGTGGGTGTTCAAGAGCGGCCCGCTGCTAATGCGTTGCTAATCTGTGCGCTTGTAATCCAAACCACGCGAACCCCGTTATCTTACATTACGCGGTTTGCACTTCACACTAGGACTTTTGGTGAACGGAGGCGGTAGAGACACCGTTGTGCTCGTTGTAAGTACACACTCTGACGCTCCGTGTCGTTCTGTGGCCGTAGCTTAGTCGCTAAGACGACGGGCTCTCGTTCCGCTTCTCCTTTCCGGCCCAGGTTCAATCCCTGGTGGTGCCGGTAAATTTGTTGGCGTAGCCAGTAGCCAGTAGTAGCCTGGGTGTTATCTGCTGACGCGGATAGGAAAATTTCCTTGGATGGTTAGAGGTATACTGTTTCGCTGTAATATGGCTTGTTCTGTTAAGATACATATTGCAAACAAACATAGCTGCAACTGTTTCTGTCGGGTGTCAAGTGAAGGCCAACCCAACTTTATGCGAAAGCTGAAGAGTTTCTCTTAGAGGCGTGATCTAGTCAAACAAACGGAGGTGTGCGTTTCTGAATACGCTTAAACGCATCTATGCTTACGTTCAACCTAGTATCCTATACGGTAAAGCCATACGCTAATGATAGACGAGTATTACTCATGTGTGGTGATTTTGGCCTAACCTGGAGCCTGAAAAAAATCCGTCTAATATTGTTAACTAATCGAACTGCTTCTGAAAGTACGTCCTCGATATGATTGTTTTTTAATCTATACGCTTGCTTTTATTTGTTCACCCTTTATTTCGAACGATTTACTGATTACCGTCAAGCGCAATAAAAGAATAATAAGAACTATTTCCCCGGCAATAGGTTTCGAAATGCACGTACATGGTGACGTTAGGTTTTCCCAAATGCAAGTTATTGCATTGCTTTTCATTATACTTTCAAACCCATTCCCAACGCCGAAATAATGTGAGTGCTTTATTAACACAGTGCGTTTTTATGTTGACAAGGAACAAATAAGCGTATAATCTTTTTCAAAATTTTCTAGGCCATGCAAACAGGGCATAGCCCACATTATATTGAAACTACAAACTTCCCTCCTGAGAGAAGCTAAAGCCTTTGATGCCACAAAGCTGGAGCAAACACCTTTTGTTTAGTATACTCCTAAAGCAATTTTTTCTCAGTTTAGCTGTAAGATTTTATTTTGAGTCATTTGTTGCCAATAAACGTTTGCCGTTATCTAGAAAGTTTTGACAAATTCCGTACATTTTTGCGTCAAGTGTAACTGCAAAGATTTTTTTCCATGATTTTGTAATTTATTACTCTGGAAATGATGCGCCGTAATGTAACATCCAATTGAAGCTAGACAGTAAAATGCACTACAAGCAGCAGAAAAACCACCTGACGGTTATGGTCGAGCTAGCGGGTCTCATCAAGTAACTGGCAACTAAATATTTACCTTCTGCAAACAACATACCAGGTTTACTTCACGCAGCATTTTGTCTTCATTGTGCTAATTACAGAAACACCTTGGAGGTTTTGTTAATGCATGTCAAGCACTGGTGCGGTTTTTAAACTTCTGAAAACTCTAAACCAGTTTTTTGTATATAAAACCGGTGCGAATGCCTTTACGAAGCAATTCAGTACTCCACAAAACACTCAGAAGCATTAAATATTATTTACTTCACACAGAACGTATGTCCAGTATTTGCCCATTTTTCTTGCAAAGAAATTTTCTACTCGATCAACTTTTCTGATGGTCTTTCACAGGGCTGATCCTAGAAGAGATCAAAGAAGTGCTTTCAGTTTCCATATATCTTTATGTTGTTTTCATGAGTTTCGTGCACACTCCTTATCAGTCCAAAAAACTTAATTTTCTTCTACAGTCGTACTACGTTAAGAAAATTCTAGACGCCCTTGCGAATGACGCCCTTCTTCAGATGGTTGAAGTTGTATCTCTCTGTGTTCACGCAAGGAAAGGCGTAAGACAAGAGTTTCATATTTTCTTTCAAACAAGTAACTTAGCAATTGTTGCATTCATACAGCAAACCTTGCATACTGCAAAAATAAAGCAATAAACATTTCAGTGGTCAAGTTTGAAAGCGTAGGGTTCTCAACCCGTCGGAGGTGAACTTGCGGCTCCGCAAGTTTATTTATTTATTTATTTATTTATTTATTTATTTATTTATTTATTTATTTATTTATTTATTTATTTATTTATTTATTTATTTATTCGTTCATTCATTCATTCATTTAATTATTTATTTTTATTTATTTATTGTTTTGATACCTGCTTGCCCTTGCAAGCATTACAGCAGGGAGATACATAACACTAAGCATCAAATATGAGACCAAATAACAAAATAATTCTACAAAGCGCGGTGAAAATCGTCATATAAACAGTGGATAAAATCATACGTGGAAGATAATTTCACTCTCATCTTGATCTAAAATAAAATGAATCGGCGAGGCGTCACCTTAAAGGAAACTTAATAATTTGCTTCAAGCTAGCGATCCCACTTTTGGATATGTAAAATGGCGCTTGGATATACTTCTCCCGTTCTATTCCAGTTTTCGAATGATAGATATTACGAAAAAAATTTCAATTTCAGGTTTCGTCTATGATCTTTGCCGTCTTAACATTTAAGTTTACTTTTACTTTCCCTCATTCTAAGTTGACAGTGCCAACACCTAATACGAATCGCACAGCCCTATTCTGTATGTTTTCGAGCGTATCAACCAGTTCTTTACTGTAGGGATCCCAGAAAACACATGCGTACTCCTACATTGAGCGCACATGAGTGAAATACGGTTGTTCGTTTAGGTTAGGCGGAGGTTCGCTGAAATTTTATCTCGGAAAGCCAAAAACACGTGCAGCCGTAACTTTTATGTTGTGAACGTGTCTATTTCTCTAGCAATTCGTTAAATAAAGTCCTCGTTATTTATATTCCACGGCCGTTCTTAAAGCAGTGTAATTTACTGTATACGAATTCAATTGGAATGAAGGTTTTCTTGTAAAGTTGACGTAACACACTTTTTAAGATACAACGACTTTTCTGAACCAGCACACGAGGATGTTATTAATTTGAATCATGCTGCAAGTATTTTAATCACGTTCTATCGCTATAGTCCTTTAAATTACACAGCCATTCGCGAACATTTTTAAAAAATATTTGAGGCCACACAAACAAAACAGGGCCCGGAACTGAGCCTTGGGGAATTCTTGAGGTTGCGGGAACATATCCGGACGAACAACCATTGAGAGCGACCAGCTGCTGTTTTAGAGAGATATACTGGGCTATCCATGCAATAACCGATTAATTCAGTTTATTTCCCGCAATTTACTAACAAGAAGGTGATATGAAACACCGTCAAATGCTTTTTTGCTGCACAAGAAAATAGTCAGCTACTTTAAGCTTATCTATTGCTAGAGCCAAATCGTGCGTGAACTCAACAAGCTGCGTTGAGCAAGAAAAACTTGACGAAATCTGTGTTTGCTAGGATGCTGGCGATTATGTTTAACCAAATGAGTCATATCCGAAGTCTAGCTAATCTAAATTTCAAACACCGCAACTAAATTAACATTCAGGCTTCGTCATTCACAAGGCTCGGTTGTTATGCAAATTCAAAATAACACTTGCTTCTAAATAGGCAGTCATAAAATCCCATGAAGTTACATAGTGCAGGGCACGAAGTTGAGCCTACCAAGGCACGAGCTTAGCGTCTTCTACGTTTATCACAAACAATATAGTGCACATTGTTTCTCGCAGTATTATTGTGAGAATAATAGCCGAAACATGCGCTTTGGCGCGCCCTTGCCTTTCTTTGGTGGGGAGTCCTTGACATGGCGCCGGTTGAGCTCCTGCGTGGTAGCCGCTTGCTCGACACCCTTTAAGGACACTTATTTTGGTGAACCACCGCCATCTCGGGTCGGACATCGCTGCGGGGTCGATGTCTCCAATGGTCTCCATTTCTTGAGGGGGCGAATAGCCTCGAGCTGATGCGTCGGCGAAGCCGACGGGCGAGGCATTGTAGCTGCTATGACTGGCAAGGGTTAGCTCACCCGTCGGTGTGGCACAGTCTTCTTGAGGCAATAAATGGCATTTCGATGGCCTAAACGTTTCCCTGGTAATGTCCAGTGAGTCCTTGCACCTTGCCCGTTCACCTAGAACACTCATTACTGTTTGACAAACGTAGTTCGTTCATTTAAAACGCAGAAACACCGAGCGGATGAAAAACGTGTCTGCGCCATTCGACTCCTTAAAGGCTCTTTCTTCACCCAGGGAAAAACCGGTCCTACATCGGCGGGTCTTATTTTAAGCACGTCTGTGCATGAATTCTCAACGCCCAGACACGCGCCGTTGTTCGCATAATGACGTATAACCTGATACCTTACGAAGGCCGGTCTCCTCTTGAACACCGGTTGCCGAAAATCCTGCGGCCGTTCGCTTGCCGTAATTCGGCCGAGGACCGCTAACCAAATGATAAACGTACATTCTGAAGCCGAAGTCGCCCGTTCTCCTTTATAACACCGGCTGCCCGAAGAAAACAAATATTCTGCCGCCAGACGCGTGGTTCACCGTTGAAAGAGCGGATGCGCAGCAGCCGCGCTACGGCCGGTCTCCTTTCAAACACCAACTGCCACAAGAATACGGATATCCTGTGGCCGGTCGCTTACCGTGCTTCGGCTGAACACCGCTTCCCGAATGAAAAAGGGATGCCTTAATGCCGTACTCCGGCCGATTTCTTTCTCAACATCGGCAGCCGAAAGGCAACTGAATATCTGGAAGCCGGGCAGCTGCCGTTGTGCGTCTGAACAGGGGCGGCCGGAGAAATACCGAAGCGCTGGTTGCCGAATGTTGGCCGCTCGTCGTATGATCAGCGGCTGCCAGAACCTGGATGCTGGCCGGACATGCCAGAAAGCGGCCATAGACGGGCCCGTCTTCGGACACGCTTTCTGTGCCGCCTGGGATGGTGTCACAGGCAATATATTTTTTGGTCTCTAGGATGGGCTGGTATGGTTGTTCATTGGGTACGCTGTTTAGCAGCTACCCGCCGCGGTGGCTCAGTGGCTAAGGCGTTGCGCTGCTGAACACGAGGACGCGGGTTCGATTCGCGGTCGCGGCGGCTGCTTTTCTGATGGAGGCGAAAAGCAAAAACACCCGTGTGTACGAGACTTCGGTGGACGTTAAGGATCCCCAGGTGGTCGAAATTAATCCGGAGCCTTCCACTACGGCCCGCCTCATCGTCTGCGTTGCGTCGGCGCGTTAAACCCTACAATAATTCAATCAATCAATCTGTTTTGCAGCTGAGCCAAGAGACGGAGATTTAGTGGTGGTCTCTTTTCAGAAGACAGCAAAAGCTTTTTTAAAATGCTCTCACTTAAGCACTGCCGAAATACTTAAAATCCCATGTGGTGTATATTCACAATTGTGGCTTGGTAACTGGGTCCCCCAAAGCTCAGGTGCACTTTGGACGCGTCCAGCCCAGAATATTTTGAAGAAAATTCAAAACATACTGCAAGAATGCAGCAACACTGCCGCAAAAAGGACGAGTTATGGTACCGCTGGCCGAAACCGCTGGCCGAATAAGCGTGCTCACGCATGCGCAGTG
>NW_027526445.1:40252545-40406941 GCF_048455015.1 Haemaphysalis longicornis
TCACGGCCACTTCCAGCGCTTATAACTCAGACTCCAAAGAAGATCTGAGAGAATGTAGCGAAATAACACGCGCAGCTGCACGGTCGCGAGATTTCGTCCAGTTGCAAGAGATATTCGACAGCTCGGAAATGCAATAACAATTCTTTGGGTTTCTTTCCATAACGGGATATATCGGGTAACCAGGAGGCACAAAGGCAGCACTAGAGACTATTTTCAACCCCGTTCGTTCGCAGACTCTCGACGGACGAACGTCGTCCGCGTCCTTTAAACTTCAGCCCCTCCATCTTTGTACATTCTGTCCGAAATACTTTGAGGAGAAGGGAACAACTTTCAATATCACTACAGAGAAGCTCTTCACAAAGCACTGGTTCAACGTCGTGCAGCGCTTCGTCTTCGGCTGCCAAAAGAGGACGACCCTATCGCATTCGGTTATAGTCGGTCGGCAATTATCATACTCCTACGTATTTGGAAGAACACCGTATACCGTAACGCCTCACATCCTAATCCGTATTCAACTACTCGCTGGCGATGTTATCTGCAAACTATATCAATCATCTGACAAACAACACGCCGCTGACCTCAAATACCTTCCTACAGAACTGCCCTCCCGTGTAGTACCAACAATCCGGACCCATGCTCTAATGCCACCTCAAGTCATACCAACAACGCTTCGAAATTGGACCCATTTCGAAAGGTCTAGAGAGCACGGGAAGATGATCCTCGACTCTCTGCTCTACTACATTAGAAAGCGAGCATGCGGGACCACGTTCAGTTCAGACGCTCACCTCCCCTTCTCCAACTCCCCTGCTCCACCTCTCCCTCCGGCGGTGACCAAGGCAAAGGCATGGATTTCAATTAAGTTTAATAAATACACATACAATAGCAACACTCGACGTTTCTCAATGCACTGCTATTTCCTTCCTGCTCCTTCTGCGCACACAGAGTGAATTTTTCAGGTGTTTATTTTTGCAAACATGAGCCTATCAAAAATACCTCGGGTTCTAGCATCTAATCATGCCTCAGCCAGTTCGTCACATTTCAAGCGAAACCTGTTACTCTCGGTAAAATAAAGAATTTTTAGTAGCGCCAATCTGCCCGCGCTGCTGCGCAGTCAAAAGGTCTAATTGCTAGTATGTTCACACAGAGGAGCTTGAGGCGGGGGTAAGAGGAAAGTAAATGCGCTGGCTTGCCATCATAGAGTGATACAAGCAGGCACCCGGTGCCTTGTCTGGTTGTACGATGAAGCATCTATTCAGTGTTGCCTTTCCAAAGGGAGCTGTCTTCAGAAGGCATAGGCAGAAAGATAAAGGGCGCGTACTATCGGAAAATTATACAGGCGGCACTGGTTGCGCGCGCCTTCGTCCAGCAGCGTCGGTGTTTGGTCGTGAGGTGCAATTGTGTCCGCGTTCAATCTGCATTTTCGGCGCGCAAACGGAGCTAGCACTCGGCAGATGTGCTTTAACAGTGTGAAACCACGGCAAATTTAAACCTAAACTGTGCGGCACCTCTATCTCGTGTACTAAAAAGCTGGCCTGGTGAGCGGCCTTCAGAGTACAGCTTCTTTGCAGAGTACAGCGCTGCACAGTGTACAGAGTGCAGTGGCTCATGATCTTCGGGACGACAGCATGGTTGATAGTATACTGGGGAGTGCGAGCCCATTAAGCGCTTTCATGTCAAACATTTGTAGCCGTGTGCGCCTGATGCCATCTCACCGCAATGCTCTTGGGATTGAAGATAAGGGCCGAAGTTATTTAGGCGATTAAGAGGGTCACATCTGGAAAGACAATGCATCAAATAAAATTATCACCGCGTTTTTAGCAGGTTATGGCTGAAGCGCTTTGTCCGGACTGGGTTACCGTTATTTGCGGGTGTTCAGTTCCGGTTTGGGTTGGCCATGCTAAAAATGCTGGCCGGTATTCAACCACCGCTGCGTCAAACTATACTCGGTGACAACTTAAGAACGGCACCAGAAGTTGCCGCTGTGCCTTATCACCATAGCCGGATGTTTCTCCGCGCGGAGCAAGTACGGCGTTACTGGGAATATTTTGAACATGGCGTGAGCCGTTCCCGTGATTCTTTGGACCTAATATGCTTATAAACGACTCCAGTGACGACAAACAAACTGCGTGAGACAAGGCAGACGATATCACGCATTCATAGCAAACCCCTTTGAAAACGCGCGCGCACTCACGTCACGGGTCCGGCGCTTTGGCGGAGTGATACACTGCATGAGGTGGTGCCGTTCTTGAGTTGTAACCGAGTATACCTCCGTTTCTCGGTCCGGCTTCAGTTCTCCGAGCACCAGATAACCCGTAACTGAGCGCAGATACACTGCAGTACGCACATAACTTGAGCAATTGAAGGTCCGTACCGAGCCGTGTGCTATTTGGTAGCAACCGCGGTTGTTCGCCGTCCAGTCACTGGGGCAGCTGGGTGGAAAGGAGTCCGCCAGTCGCGCCAGCCGCATCAGCACCTCGGACAGCGGCACCGAGGCGCCCACCGTGCGGAGCACCACGTAGAGCGTCAACGCGTATCCTGCGCCTGTGGTACCGCTTATGAGGTCACAAATTGTATAAAGATAACCCCCTGCTAGGAACAAAGCTTGAAAAAAAAGAGAAGAGGTGCCTTCGAGAGTTGATAGGGAATTCGAATCACGCACAGACTCAAAGTGCTTGCTGTGAGTACGATGCACTGCTTGTTTATAGCTGACATGAAACGAGTGGCTGTGGTTTTTGCCACCTGTTTGCTGGATGTGTAAAGGATGTGTAAAAAAAATCAATGACCAGCTCTTTGTAAATAGAAAGTTTTATTTTTTAGAAGTTATGCATTCTTTGTACTGTCGTAATTACTGCTTAATTTCCAAAGAAAATGTCCCCTCGATTACCACCTTGAAAAATACAGCAATACGCGTTAGAGTTAAGAGGCTCGTTACACCTTCTGATAAAACAATCTGAGGGTATGACTTAGTACATATTTGGATTTCACGTCAAAAAACCCGAATTTCGGAATGGTTTTACAAATAAAACCCTATTTCTCCACGATTATCAGTTTGAAAAATGGCTCCTCATTTTTACCCCCCTTTTTCAAATAAATATAAAACCCGAAAACGAACAACCCTATTTAAAGCGGACATCGAACGAGTGCCTCTACTTTTTTGCCACACGTTTTCTGGCCCGCCGCTCCTGTGAGCATGTCCCGCGGAACCGGACGTACAATACGTAAGAAGAGGTCCTCTAAATCCAAAACCGGAGGAATTCTCATTTGCAACGTACTGAGCTTAAGGCGGTTCGCAACTGCACCCAGAATATTTTCGGGTGTAAGCAGTGATGCAGTATCCGCAATGTAGTGAGTTATTACAACGCAGCCATAGGCACGTGACCTTTTTATAGCTGCAGGGCTTAGGGGGATATCGGTGCCTTCCCTATACGTACGCAACACTAGCATTCTTTTCAACTGGGCGGCGATGATAAAATTAGCTTGAAGGAGACGATAATAAAAATGCACCTTAAAATAATGGTGCACACCCGTTCAGAGTGAAAGCAAACGCTCGAGCCATTATGCATCGAAGTCAGCAAAATCGATGAATCGGCACACATACACTCATGCATACAATTGCTTTTTTTGTTGTTGTTATCTCAATAAAACAAAAGTGGTAGTCGCACGATTGCTAACAAATTTCCATCACGCTTTTCCTTCGTAAGTTTAAGAAAAGTGTTCTGTCCCCTCCAATTTCCTTAATGGGAATAAAATTACACAAAACAGTACGAGCGATATTTTCGCGACCAAAAACGCCGGCCAAACCCTCAGGCCGCGTAAATTCGGCCCCTTTTTTGGCGCCACGAAACCACAAAAGAACCAGTTATAATTACCGCTGGCGATGGCGGCCAGTCGCGAACGTGACTATGGAAACAGCGGAGCTGTGCTTCCGTTGTGTCGGTTGGAACATGAACGGGCGCTCGCCTGAGAACGGAAGGCCGCTGGCAACCGCGTCCTAGCAACTTCGCCGAAGTAGAGGGAACTAGTTCACTCTAGCCGAAGGTCGGCAAACCGAGGCCCTACGTCACTGCACGGCCCAGCCCGTATCCATTACACGGCAGGCAGGGGCGAAGCAGACAGGGGACCGAGCGAAGGCAGAGGAGGTGGCACGAGCGCGCAAAATACAGTGAACTCCTGTTGAGACCAACTCGGTTATGACAAATTCTCGCTTATGCCGAACAACGTGGGAACGGTTGTTTGGTTTTACAAAGACCCAACGCAAGAAAAAATCTGCTTAAGACGAACAGCCTTGCACGTGCTCCTCGGTTAGGAAGAACCCCATCCGGGATAACCACCACTGTTGGCGATTCTGGGTAACGAACATGGATGTCTTGCAGGGGTGCGGGGGGGAGTGCACGCGACCAGATTAAAAGAAAAGTAAACAACCAGGGGAGGCGAATTCGCGTACTAGTGGAAGGGAGCAAGCGAGAAAAAACACGCGGATGAAGCTACCATTTTTCCAACCCTTTAACCCGTGGAGCAACCTGCAAAGCAAACAAAAAAAAAGACAGGGCGAGTTTTGGGGCCTCCCTTCTCTGGAAGGAGGAGGCGCAAACCTCGGAGGATAGAAAAGTTCAAAAGCGTCGCGAGTCCCACCGCGTCACCACCGAGTAAGCGAGGAGTTCCCTCTGTGTGTCTGCTGCATTGTGGCTTGAGGTAGCGGGTGTACGCTCTCCGTCGCCGCTTGGACTGCATAAAACCAGGCAAGAGCACTTGGGACAATCTTCTATCAAGTTGGGCACTGAAATAAAAGTTTTTTTTGTTTGTTTCCCTTCATTCACCGTCTTGAAGCAAGGTAGTTGCATGCACCTTGGCGTGTTGCCGATCCTTTTTATTTGGAGGGCTTCTGATAAGACAAAGTTCTGATAAGACGAACAAATAGTCATGGTCCCTTCGAGATCGCCTTAACGGGAGTTCCCTGTGCAAGCACAAAAAGGGCGGTCTACCAAAACGGCGTTTCCGGCTTCACTAAAAATGACGTCAGGGCCTCTCTCCTGAGCTTTCCTTTCCGGCATGGGTCGAGAAAAGGAACCGGCAGGCAAACGTCGGCGGCGGGAGGTTGAGTAGCCCGGTCATGCAGCCCCCTGCCATAGAGTTATTATGGCCATGCGATACCACTGCGCCCTCTGTCGGTGAGACTGGGAAACGCTGTTGGTGGGCCTAGGAACCTGGTTCTATCCCTGCTTGAAGCACGACCACGGTGAGAACATTCCTACACTGTGCGCACGACCTTCAGGAGAGTTACGAAAAGGCTCAACGTACACCAGCTCCGCTGTGAAGCGCGTCAATGTGCGTCCTCACCTAGGAAGAGCGGCACTGCAGTGAAGATGCCCTGGTTCCCGTCTCCGGCGAACTGGGCCAGTGTGCTGTGCAGGTGCAGCATGGGCATCGTCAGGAGCAGTGTCAGCAGGATATAGGCCACCAGAAAGGGGGCTGCACCAACAAAGCGAAGGCTTACACCCCACATGAGGCAACGTTGCATGGCCGTCCTGTGGGTCTGTTCATTCGCCCCGACGCTCCCGAAAATGGACCCCCGAGCGCGCGAATACAGCGTTAGGAGGTAGTAGTAGTAATGACACAAAGGGCAAACTGCTTTACCAAACTGCAACTGGTGTTATTTCACTGCTAAATGAAAAGGTCCCTCCTGAAACGTTCCGTATTACGCAGTTATGGGAATACGTAGTCCATGCCTAGCCTGTCATAGAGCCGCCATAAAATGAGGGGAATATTTGAAAAACACATCACAATAACGTAGCGCCTAACTTTAACAAAATAACACTACTTTGTTCTCTATAGACTCTCAACAATGTCAAATCATTGTCCTTATGAAATCCTTGTCTACGGAGTATACGGAAAACACACGGCACCTGATTTCACACTCTATGGAGGTTAGAAATGCCAAATCGGTGCCAAAAATTCGTAGTGGTATAAAAACTTTCGCGCCGTTGTTTTAGGAAATAATATCCGCTTTAGTTGCGCCTGGGTGCATCGTACTCCGGTGAACTCCCTATTGCTAGAATTCCATGTATATGGGCTGTTTCATTCCTTTTCTGCGAAGTTTTTAAATAGTTTAATCAGTCTAGCCTTACCGGAAGCGCATGATAAAGCCTGTGGCCAAAACAATTAGTGCACAACTTATTGCCACATAGAAGCGTTGTACGGTTCCCGGAGACTGGCCGATAACTCTGTAATCTGCCATTGGTTGATCCCGATGGTTCTTGTAATGCAGGACGCCGTGACGTATGTGCAGTAACAGTTGCGGTAAGCCTGCCAGCATGTATCACCCGCAGCGTTTTAAATTGTCTTCTTCGCCAATTCGCTACTTCAGCACGTGGCCATTCAGTTCAATACGGAGATAACCGTTGCCGTTGTCCAGGCACGTAAACGTTTAGCAAAATAGGAACGAGAGCGGTAATTTGTGGGTTGTGGAAAAGGAGTTGCAGTAGTTGAGTGGAATCTCCTGGAGGTGGAGTGCTCAGTAAAAGACACCAGACGTACTTACATCATTTATTTATTTATTTATTTATTTATTTATTTCTTATTTATTTATTTATTTATTTATTTATTTATTTATTTATTTATTTATTTATTTATTTATTTATTTATTTATTTATTTATTTATTTATTTATTTATTTATTACTGCAGACCATTATAAGGTCGCAGCCGGATGTGCAAAAAGATAAAAGGCGAGGAAAAATATTAACAAGCAAAGCAGCTATGCAGTGGGTTATTTCATTCCACTCTAGTCAATACGCGAAAAAAAAGAAACACACGAAGAAAGAAAAACAAAATCATGACCTACCGCGCCTCCAAAACTCATGAGTGTCGAAAATACTAAGTTAATTCACCTTATACTTACTGAGGCTGACGTTTATTTGGCGTTGAACCCGAGGTGTCTTAAACCTATACGTCCTAACCTAATATTGTCTCTTCATCCTCGCTGTACCACACTCCCTGACATGTGCGGATGTGATAGAACTCTGTTACGACGCGAGTTGCAGCCCGTTACGCCCCCACACTCAAAGCTAATGAATTGGGAGCTTCAATATGCCCAGCGTACACTGATTCCCAAGTTTCTTGCACACATTGCGAACTAATTTCGCATCAGACGTCCTGAATAGATGAAATATTCAGAATCCTCTTGTGGGAACAATGAAACATTATGTGTTGTCATAAGGTAACACTAGTACGAGAAGTACACGCGCTCTCGGAATCTGTAATGATCAGGATAAGGTGATCAGATTAAACGCAGAGTGCTCGTCAATCGCGCATTTGCTAACATTTGAAACTTCTTCATGGAATTATTACTAAATCGCATGCAAGTTCTAGCAGGCTTCAAAAATTAAGGGGCACGAATATGTACCCCAGAGTGAAATGTGCTGAAACCGTGGTCCTGTGGTTATCTTGTGTCACCTGGAATGTCGACGGCAGCTCGCTCGTGAACGGCAGTGCCGTCACGCAAAGGACTAGGGCGCTAAGCGTCAGCGTCGGTAGGCTCCCTCTCTTCTCCCATCCCTAGCGGGAAG
The DNA here is from genome assembly GCF_048455015.1 of Haemaphysalis longicornis. Taxonomy (NCBI): domain Eukaryota; kingdom Metazoa; phylum Arthropoda; class Arachnida; order Ixodida; family Ixodidae; genus Haemaphysalis; species Haemaphysalis longicornis. The sequence continues at coordinate 40,260,109 of NW_027526445.1, forward strand.
CGCCTATAATAAAAACTTTCCCATCTCCCATCCCTAGCCCGTGGTAAGCGCCGATAATAAAGAGTTTTAGCAGTCCGTCTGTTCCATCGTTTACGTAGTTACTGTGTTGACCGAGACCCGTCTGCGCCTGCGCGCGCAAAAGGGTGAGGAGGAAGGGCAAGGAGGCGCACCTCACCATGGCGAATACACGGGCATGGCGAGGTCCGGCCCGCGTCACTAACACCCTACCACGACTAATGCGCAAGGGCCCAGACGGCTCCCGGTCAGCACGGTAACCACGTACAACACGGAACACACGGACGGCTAAAACTCGCTAATAACTAAGGTTTTCGCCGCCTTTCATGCTTTCATTTCACCGCCTTTCATCTCATGATTTCGCCGCCTTTCGCCCTCTACCGCGGTAATTCCTTCTGCCATTTTCTTTTTCGCCGGCCAGCGCCGCCTGCCATTGGCCAGGGGAAAAGCTACGTGGTATATCTGTCGGTTTTCAAAGCAAACTTCTATACCGCTACCCCCGAAGGGTTCTTTCGCGACCGTTCGTGTCAACAGAAAACTCCCGCGAACAAATAAAAGAATTTACTGGCAACGCCAGGAATCGAACCTGGATCTAATAGCGTAACAAAGCGAGAGCCCGGTTGTCTTACCGATTAAGCTACGAGCCCGCGCGGAGACGGGGAAGACAGATGGTGGACTCACCAAGCGCATCTACGGGTTTACCCCCTGCATTCTCGCTGAACGCCACGTGATAGCTTCACGCGACCTCACGCGCTGCTGTGCGCTCCGTCCACGGCACGTCGAGCGGCCCTGTGCACGCCTTGCGCGTGTGCTAGATGTTACAAAAAAAAATAGCGCCAATCCACCCTGTGAATGTGGTTCGAAAGCAAAGCTGTAAACGGCACCCACAACGATTACCCATGCGACGTCAAATAAATTCACTCACGTCGCTCTACAAATAGTGAAATGCACTTAACCAAAGCCTCTATTACTTCAAAGAGATATTGCTGGTAAGGTTAAATTAATGCATTATGCATGAACGGTGGTTGGTTGAGTTGTATTGCACATGAGTGGAAACTCTGTTTTGTAAAATTCAAGCTTAAACCCGGTGTTAGACGATCTCAGTTCGCCGTCTCTGCCGTCGCGGACGGAGGCGACGAGATCGGCGGCAGAGATGGAGGCGGAGCAGGAGGAAGAGGGGGGGGGGGGAGGAAATACTTCTATTCAGATTACTGAACGGCCCAGAGTGCGGCCCATGGGAGTGGTTCCTTCTTCACTGTAGCCCATATTCAGTCCGCGCCGCCTGTGCTCTGTCCACCAGCTGAAGCTGGGTAGGCAGAGAGGAGCGGGACACCAGCTTCTCCCATTGCTCTTGTTCGGTAGTTGACGGAAAGAGAGGAGGCTGCTCAGGGCTAAAGTCACACACCTCGATTATGTGGCAGCGTGCTCCTACTTCTGAGCAAAATTTACATTCAGCATCGTAGCGATTCGGGTGCATTAGGTGAAGACGCCTGGCGTGTGGGAAGGAGCCGGATTGTATGAGCGGTAGGGTAGTTAGTTGTTCTGTGGAAAGGTCAGGTCAAGGCCAAGGTAGGGTCTGCCTCAGAAGGCGATTATGTCCCTGGGTTATGTGCCTGAACGAGACAAGCGGGTGACTGTCCTCGCGCAGCTCGGTGGCACGGGGGGGTAAAAGTGCAGGCTTGGTGGGCGTATTCGTTGCCCTCCATGGAAGCGTCAGCGGGTGTCCAGAAGAGCTGAATGGCGCCTTTTGGGGAGTGGTTTTTTGGCACACGCAGTGCCGGTCGCGACACTAAACCCGACTGGTAATTCCGGTAGGCTTGTTGGGAATCGATCAGTACCTTACGAACCCCTGGTTGAGTGAGAACCAAGGAGATGGCTGCCTCTTCTGCTACCTTCATGTCTTCAGTCTTGAGTGAGGCACAAGCAAGGTGGTTGGTTCTGGAGGTAGACACGATGATGGCGTACTGCTGCCCTCGATGTTGGGAGGCCTCTGTGTAGATAACTACATGATCCCCACCGAGGGTGGGTGGTATTGAGCGCTTGAGCCCGTGCTTGTCGGCGACCCTCGTCGTGTGAGGGATCATATTTCTAAGCAAAGGGAGCAACTTTAGTTCTTGTCACCAAAAGTCCAGGAGTACATCACGTGGAGTGACATTCTGTGCTACCCAGCATATCTGGTGAAGGATGCGGCGACCCGCCGCAGTTCTGCTCATTCGGAGCTTCTAGATAGAAAGATGGCCCTGTCAGCTCTTCTACCGTGTTGTAGAGCCCCGTACTAAGCAGCCTCTATGTGGACGCACTCATAGGAAAACCAATGGCTTCCTCAACCACATTCCAAATAATTACATAAAGCATCTTTATGTCCTCCTTGCCGAGAAGAAGACAGGGGGTTGACGTACGTGATTCTCGAGAAGACAAAAGCTTGAACTAATCGAAAGGTATCGGATTCCTTGAGGCCTCGCTTCTTGGTGGCAACTCGCCTAATCATGTGTATGATTTTATTGATGCTGTGTTTGAGTCGCTGCAAGGATACGTCACTCTTGGTGTGCGCCTGAAGATGTAGGCCCAGGATATTGATGCTGGTGCTTGGAGTGATGGCCTGGCAATCAAGGAGTATTTGAATGTGTTCCTTGTGATGTCGTTTGGCGTGAGGGTGTACGACAAGGAGCTGACCTCGTGTAGAGTGGAACACAGGCTTTAGCACATTGGTGTACTAGAAGTGAGATGACATGGGTTGGTGTGAGTTTCTTTTAATCGCTATCGCCTGGCATTCAGCGAGAATGCAGGGGTTAAACCCGTAGATGTGCTTGGTGAGTGCACCACTTGACTTACCCGTCTCCAAGTGGGCTCGTAGCTAAATCGGTAAGACAACGGGCTCTGGCTTTGTTACTCTATTAGTTCCAGGTTCGATTCCTGGCGGTACGAGTAAATTCTTTTATTTGTTCGCGGAGTTTTCTGTTGACACCAACGGTCGCGAAAGAACCCTTGGGATGTATGGGCACAAAGCTTTGCTTTAAAAATATAAACGAAAACGGCCCCACTTGAGGCGTGTTGTTAAAACGGGGCTCCAGAAATCCTACAAATGCCACCAAGCAGCGATTGGGGCGCAAAAGGCAAGCGCAGACTACAAAGCACTCCATAGCGCTGCGAGGGCATCTGATCTGAAGAGATCAGCAAATATGGCGGCGGCGTCACGGAGTTTAAGGGAACGCGGCGCCGAGGATGAGGAGAAAGCAAAGATGAGGAGAGCAGCGAGAATGGAGGGAGCAGTTGGCGCTACCTTAGATGTTTTACGGGCCATAGTCCGTCCGAGACCACTGTACCCTGTATCAGTGGGTGTGGGAACGGCCTACTATACCTTCTCGATGCAGGACCTACAACAGACGCACGAAAACTCTCGACCCACAGCAGCTCCGCAGTTGCACTCCAGGAGTGCGCTAATGCCACACTTCTCGCGTGCGATCACTTCTCGGTCATGCGTAGCTCCATTGGCGCCCTCACCTCCGCCGTAGAAGATGAGCATCATTGGAAATTGGACGGAGTTGGCGCTGTCGGCGGTCATCATGAACAGCGTGGCGAGCTTGTGGGCGCGGCTCTGGTAGGTTCCGGGTTGGCCGTACTCTGCTCCTTGGCGGTTCTGCACGGGTAAAATATGCTGCCCGTCAGCTTTCTCTTCAGGTCGGTTTGCATGATGATGTGTGGACATGCGGAAATGCACCAGGCGACTGAACCTGCAAATCCCTCTCTTGCCGGAATTCATTTGTGCACTTAGCTGAATACCAGTGGATACAGCTGTACGGGGACTCTTATCAAATTGCATCAGCAGAAACGCCGGATGTACGAGCCCCTCAAACCGCACCGCTGTATAAATAAAAAGGCGTACACCATGCACCGGTTGGAATCCAAGTAAAGCGATCGTCATTCTTGTGGAGGTTCTGAAGTGCACAGTGAAGATCAAGTAGCATAATGTGAAACGATTGTCCGGGACTCGTAGGACAACATTGGTTTGGAACTAACGTGCGCGTGACATTTTACTGATAATGGTATTGTGCTTGGCACAGCTGATTTTCCAGAAGTGGAGGAGTTGAAGGTGCACAAATAAACATTTTGCTGGCGCGTGTTTTCGTGCTCCGTCGGCATACATGGATAGTACGCTGCTCACATACAAGCTCAAAGCGCACAACAGCGCACACGCTCGGGATCAGCGATGGTGGCCTGTGTTAACTCGTGGCTTTGCAAGAACCAAGAGGTTGAGATGCCCGGATGCCCCTCGTCACTCTGTTTGCTCCGGTGGTGCGCAGGCACAAGCTGGCAAAGGCAGCGCGGCAGTGGCAGGTGGGGTACGAGGAAGTATGCATTTCGTGCAGCGTACCCAGCGGCGCAAGCGGCGTACCAAGCGGAGCAAGATTGCAGCAACAGCAGCACGGATAAAGTAGGTAAAAGAAGCAAAAAAAAGCGTCGCTTTCATGTATGATAAGACTGCGTCACTAGACGCGGGAACTAGAACAGACTCGTCACGCATGAAGAACGCCTAGTGATAACGTGCTAATTTTCTCCTTCCTCGCAGGAAACGCGTTTTACTCCAACAACAGATGCTAATCAGAACTTACCATATTTCGTTGGCCAGGTCGCGTGCTCATTCCACTCCGCCCCGTTTCAAGCTTCTTGGTGAAGGACTCAAGGGCTACGGGAGAACGGAGAAACGTAAACAGGCAGCGATTCGGCTGATTCTTCTTCTGGAGCGCGCTTTGCCACGCTCGAGGACGACTCCTCCTTCTTCTACTTTAGTCTACATGCTACTTCGGCGCTGGAGTCTGTCATTGACCTGCTGGCTTTTCTAGAGCTGCTTAACGGCCCGCAGAGGCGCTTGTGAATAATCTCGTCCTAAATCATGAAGAACACATGCTTTGTGGTTTCATGTGTGACCGAACTTTCCAAGTCACTCGACAGATACACTTTGAGAAGCCATATCCACTCTGACAGACGTTCTCCCGCTGCCTACGCTGCTGAATTTTGAAATTACAGATAACAGAACGGTTAACACAGTCTCTAACACCTTACTGCATTAATTTTTTTTTTTGCGTGAAAAAAATTTAGTAGCCTTGATTTGTAACACGAACACCGAAACTAAGCTTAGTATTTAAAAAGAACGCGTGGTTTTGAGTTATTGTAGCTTTTTTTTTTTTCGGGTATCACAAATGATACGCAATGCAATTACGGGTAATTTTTTTGAACCTGAACAAATTCGGAGACGAAGAGCAAGAGGAAGCGTGATTGAAACACGAATCGAAAGTTGGTGAAAGAATATTTATTGCACCAAGGTACTACAGCTTCCGTGAAACTTTATCACAATAGCAGTTTCAGGGTGATGGTGACAACGTTACTTTATGATGACGATGATGATGATGAAGACGCTGCAGAAGCATGATGATGTCACGTTTCTGTGGTGGCGACCCCTCTTCAGCATCTTGATAACGTTTAGAAGCTACCCCTTTGTAACGGGGGGGAGAGGGGGGGTGGTGGCGTTGCACAGCTACCTTAGTCGTAACGCCACTTTACAGTCACTTCGGCAAAAAAATACCTTTATGGAATTTCAGCATCCTCATGATGATGATAATGAGGATGATTAAAGGCCCTCTCTTGGTATAGAGACGTCGGTTGTCACCAACCATGGAGGAAAGAAAAGTTTAGGAGGGAGCGTCACGTGACAATCGTGAAGCATAGTCATAAAAAATAATAAGGAAAGACTGATGGGAGGTGTTCTATTCACGTGACAGGTAAGCGGTAGTTCTTTGCGCCTCATGTGGCCCTTCGCCGACGCTGCGTGCGTGCGTGCGTCTATCCGTTTGGTTGCCGGGCCGTCCGCGTATTCGAGTTTTGGCGACGAGTCGTTGCGCGCAGCTCTGCCTGCAACCCGAAACGCGCAGCGACCTGATCGTGCGGGCAAAGTGGTCGGACGGGAGAGGCAGAGAACATCTTTGTTTACTGAGCTTTCGGACCCGTCGAAGTTCACGCCGCAGTCGGAGAGTTGTGCCGCCGCGTGCAGAAGTGGAAATGATCTTTTCAACTTTGCCGCTCAGGCAAAGTTGAAAAGATCAACCATTTCAACCGTTTCTTTAACCATTTATTGGCAAGGCGCAGTCAGTCCACAATTCAGCAAGGTCCCTCCCAGGCGTAATCTAGTATTCGTTTTTTTTTTTTTTTTTCGTATACGTATTGCACTGATCGAGCGGTCCTCAGCGGATAAACAGCCGGAGTACTGCTTGCGACGCGAGGTGGTCACACCCAACATAAGGGTTCTGAACCCTTTGTTTTCCAGTGCACTGAAGTAGATAAAAACGTACCATCACGCCGGAGCACCGGAAAGGCGAACGTATGCAAAAGCGCGCGCGAAACCAAAGCTAGTCTCACCACCTCCCCGCCAACACGACACTCGTTACGCGCGATAACTCAGCAGAATGCCAAACGCAATCGTCACAGCACACCTGGCAAACACCGCGCAGCTGTAGGCCGCTCCATGCTTCTGAATATTTACGGCGGCGCGTTCGAGCGATCCAACGTCAGAAGTGAAATTCGGCTTGCAGCTCGTGAGGGTGCTTCGTAAGAAGGCGATCGAAGTCTCGCCTTGCTTTGAACAGCGACAGCGGCAGTACTTCCACGATACGAAGCTTGGAGCGCAACGCTGGCGAACAATCTTGTACGGCGCCTTCGGCGACGGCGCTCGCCTCCATCTTCACCGGCAGCCAGCCCTAGTCACTAAATGCTACCGCGGGCCTGAGAGTGGTGCTTTTTCCATAATGCATTGCGCGGGAGGAGCCCGAGGAGAGGAGAATGCGGCGTCAGAGGAGGTTGGCTTGCCAAAGCTGTGCCGCCTGACGTCATGCTCCCTCCTAACATTTTCTTCCTCCATGTCACCAACCCACTTGCCTGTGTTATTCTACTTGTTTGCCCTACCCTTCCCTAACTTATTCCCACGATGCTGAACCGCCATCTGTTGGGAACTTCTGGTACCGTTGTGATACCATTTTCATTTTTTTCCACAACGTGGCCCTGGGGTTTTCGATTCGGGGCGTCAACCGCATACCCTTAACTGCATAGTGTATCTTATGTGGTACCGGTCTAAATGCAGTGCTCACAACTCCTTTCAAAGGGGTTGGGCGCTCAAATTGTCACAAGAGGAAGGCAAAGAACAATTTACCACGCTAATATTTTTGGAACGATAGTATACATGTCAAAAGTACAAAAAAATGAATTCACCAACAAGTCCGGAGCATTCAGAACGCGACAGTGCCTCCACGTGTTGTTGAATACAAATGGGGTTCCAAATAGCTACGGAAGATGGAACCAGTGCGGGTAAAGTTGCAGACAGGATATCAATCTAAGCAAAACGTGGCAGACTGTATTCTTTTCACTCGCGCTCCGCGAGAGACAGACTTTGATGCATGTCACATATTATCGCTATGTAGTAAGGGGTTAAGGGGATAGTACAAAAAAAGCGGCTGGCGATTACGATCGTCCCTAATGCGAAATTTGAGCACAGCTGTTTAGCTGTTTCTGTTGTAAAGAACAAGGTGAGGCAACAAATTTCAGACAGACATGTGTGTATGGTTACGGACCACTTTTATTTTTCACATTTTACTCCTTCAAGACTGTAATGAAGGAGGCCTTGTGGTCGAAGAAATGGACGAATATATGTTAAGATTGCTGGACGAATGTCTGCTTCTCAAAAGTGACGTCTATGCAAGTATTTCACGAGATGGTGATAGTCTTGGCAGGCGTTACCACAGAGAGGAATGGGATGTTCTCTAACTAACGTGGTAGGAAATTACTGTTTGTCCTGATATCTACCTTAAACTCCTCCTCTACTAGCATTGGTGTAGATCGGTGCAGGGTTAACTCGAGGCGCAGGAAGTGCAGTTCGTCTTTGGTGAGCGCGGTCGGTGAGAAAATAGCCACTACCAACTACCCGCTGTAGAAGTTTTAAAAGTTTGCGGCACACAGATCGCCAACTTCATCAGACGCACAAAAGATATTGATGGGCTTTGCAGACCGACCCATATACGCCAGCAGATAGCCACTCCCACCGCTCTGTTGCGATCTCTTCGAGGCGTAGAACTGCTGCTTCAGCGACATGTACTTCTGGATCCTGGAATCCCCGGCGCTATGCCTCCGCTCGGGCGGCTCGTTTTGCTGCACCGGCAGACGGGGGCGTTTCCGATCGCGTGATTGGTGTTGCTATTTTTGTTGTTGTTGTAGTGTGTCTCATCATGACACATAACCGCGCGTGGGATTTTCAAGAAATCAGGCGTAGAGGGCTAATGCACCCTCATAAAAGAAGTGACAATTCGAAAAAATAACTACTTATAATAAAAAAATCAGATCTACATGTGTGAAAAAAAAATAGTTTCTACCAATCTACTTGGCTGTATTAGCGCGCTCATACTTGATATTGTAACTTGTGTTCTAGAGGGGATTACAACGAGTTTGTTACTTGTTTTTCCTACATTATTCCCTACATATTCCCTTATTCCCGTTCGTTATTTTCCCCCACATTTGTATAGTAATAAAACAGGTAAAGTGTGGTAGTTAAAATTATACACCACAAGCTTTTCTGCTGTTCCCGCGCACTTTCACTCATACCGATAGTTGTACTTCAAGCGGGTCAATCGTTGGGACGAACGTTGCGAACAAACATTCCTTCAAAGACAAACAAAATTAAAAAGCGGCGTTGTCAGCGCCTTGGTCACCAGGATGTGCCTATTTAATGCGTTTTTCGTTTGAGGCAGCTGATTATTTCAAGGGTCAGAAATAAAACTTCAGCTGGAATCAGTCACGTTTATGCCACACTTGCAAGCCTCAATGTTTCTCCTATATATAAAGTCCGGACGTTCGAAGTGCGGAACGTGAAGGAGCTAGCAAGCACAAAGGAAAATGCGCTGTGACAAACTGAACAGCTCTCGCCTTGCTGACGAAGAGACGGCATCCGACGACCGCCCAACAACGCTTCATCCCGTGAATCAGCCGGGACATTCGGGCTGTCGAGTGTCACGTAGCAGACGACGACCCTCTAGCCGACGACAAGACAACCGCCCGCAAAAACAACTCAATTGCTACTCTACGAGTAAACCGAACTTGCTGTACATGGGCTAACAGCTATGGTGTCATAAACCGAAAGAAAATTTTACCCGGCCCTGATCTTCGCCCGATAAATGCAGCAAGCGCGCAGCGACAAAACCACGCGCCAAAGCGGCGGCAGCACCCGCATACTCCCGGAGAGCGTAGAGTTCCTCTACTATACTCGGTTACAACTCAAGAACGGCACCACCTCATGTAGAGTATCACTCCGCCAAAGCGCCGGACCCGTGACGTCAGTGCGCGTGCGTTTTGAAAGGGGTTTGCTATGAATGCGTGATATCGTCTGCCTTGTCTCACGCAGTTTGTTTGTCATCACTGGAGTCGTTTATAAGTATATTAAGCCTAAAAAATCACGGGAACGACTCACGCCATGTTCAAAATATTCCCAGTAACGCCCTACTTGCGCCGCGCGGAGAAACATCCGGCTACGGTGATAAGGCACAGCGACAACTTCCGGTGCCGTTCTTAAAGGAGTACTGACACGAAATTTCAAAGCTGAGATAACTATGTAAAATGCTTCCTTTTTATCAGGAGATATCTCCCAGCAAGTTTCAACAGCAACCGTTCAGCGAAACATATTTAAAATCCATTTTAATCTTCGCCCGCACGAGAAAGCCCAGAGCGGGCCGACGTGACATCATCTGCTACGTGCCCCAAACTGCCGACGTCGGGGCTCCCGTGACGAAGCTGACGCGCTGGCTGTGGTTGGCACGCGCTGCTCGGGCGTGTGTACACGTCATGGTTTTGGGACTGACGTCATGCTGCCCGGGCCTGTGGGGACGGCGAAAACCTCGGCCGGTCTGGGCGCGCGCGTGCGCTCGCTAGCGCGCGCTTCCAGAGAGGCAGCGATACGGCAAGAATGGTGACGCCATGTCATACATGCTGTCATGGCGGCCGCTCGGCGTTTTTTTGTCGAAACCGAAACTGGCAAGAATAAACGACGCCGTAAATGAATGTTTACGCTGCGCTCGACCGTCTAATCTGTCATTCTATGCTTAGTGGGCTGGTAGGCACGCATAGCAGCGAAAAAAACGTAACATAAAAATTTCGTGTCAGTACTCCTTTAAGTTGTCACCGAGTATAGCTCGCTGCGGGAGCTATATACAGGGGAAGTCTAGGAGAGGGGGGACTGCAGCGCTCTCCGGCGAACTACCGGTACGCGTGCACCACGTGCCAGAAAAATTACCTGAAGTGTATGAGGCCTGAAGTTTTAATGGCATTAATTCGCTGCTACGCACAAAAATGTAATGTCATTCGCTTTAATGCCATTTTTGGATTAACCAGTTCCGCACAACTCATTCGCCTTCACGATCGCCTTACATCTGCCTACTCTCGAACGCGATGGGCACCCAATGAAACCAACGCAAGTCTCGGCAACAGTGTTGACGCAGAAACGTAGCCGAAGCAAGCCGATTTTTTGGCTTTGTGGTGGCGACCAACGTTTTCTTATACAAAAAAACGTTTTAACCCTTCCAAGACGTTTTTATTCAACTAATGAGTGCATTTGACATTATCACCATCGTACTACACCCTTAATGCCTTTGCGTATTGGCGCGTAGCACGGCCCACCCAAATAATGTCCTTCGCTCTCTTAAAGCCATAAGCACCTAAAGTCATTTTTCTTGCTTGTGTGGCACAGATATTAGACCACTTCTCAAACATTTTTTGACACGTAGCAACTGAAGATGCTCCGATTGTCTCCCCAGGGGGGTGGGGAAATCCTTCTTGATGAAAAAAACTTCCGATGCGGTTGATTTCTCCTGCCGTTTCACTGATTGGTTGCCCGGGTCGCTTTTCGTGACGTCATTGCCCGCGCAGACGAGCACGTGAGACGCCACGACGAATCAACCCCACCTATGGGGCCTCAATTCCAGCGCCACCGGAGGTGCCCATCGGAGGTTCCCACTCCAGCCCAACCAGAAATTTGGTTGTGCCCGGTAGTATTTGCCCCCTGGAGGGATAACGGGGCGTTCGGCAGTTGCTACGCAATTAAAATATTTAAGAACGTGGGTGGTTGCCATGCTAGACGTAATTACTTCTCTGGAGCACGACGGCTTTGCAATTGCTTACGTTAAAGCCACGGTGAAGACAAAGCACAAGTTTGGCTAATGCAAAGTGTCAGACTAGCAATTGAGATAATCTTAACTAAAACTTCCGTAATAATCAATGTAATAGGCAGATGAAGAGGTAACCATTCCCAAGCCACTTTCCCGCTTACCGATTGGCGGCTGCCCACCAGAGACATCGTAAGAGGCATGAACTGTTCGACATAAACAATGCTTTTAGATGCGACTGCATCTCATTCACTCGCCTTGTCCATGCAGCGTCGGCGTTGTTGTCGTCCGCCCCTCCCCCATTCTCCTCGCCGCGCGAGCTGCGCTCTCCGCCGCTCACCCCCTTTCCTCTCCGATACCCCTCTCTCGTCCACACCCCTCCCCCTACACTATAAAAAAAAATAATAGTTAGCGGCGCCCGGTTTCGATCCCACGACCCTGTGGACGGAACGCGTATTTCCAAACGCTTCGCTGCACAGAGCACCCACGTGACATGTCCGTTCGCGCGATAGAGAACGGTAATTCAACGTGGTTATTGGCTGCGCCCCAAGCCTAAAGCGACCTAAAACATACCAAATCACCATTATTAACAAAAACGACGCATAGATTTCAGTTTTGAAAAAAAAAAATGAAATGTAGAAATAAAATAGGCAATAAAAAAAAAACAAGAGATAGACGTGCTGGGGCTCGAACCCAAGCCGTCAGCGCCAAAACTCAGTGCTCTACGTCAAGGCTACAGAGCCAGAACGGCGGGTTCGTTTTAGCAGGCGCTCAAAAGAATAGCCCGAGCAGTGACATCACACATGACATCCACAAGCGTTTGGAAACACGCGGACGGAACGCGAGGTACATGGTGCTCTTCCCACTGCGCCACAAAACCGAGACAGAATCAAATGCTACGAACGCGCCTTATATCCTTGACTCATTCAAACTATGTCAAGAAGCTACTGATACAACGCATGATGGGGCAATGATTAAAGGGACCCTGCAACACTCTTTGAGCAGGGCAAGTAAACCTGCGCGACGTTTAGATTACACTGCCAGGAATACCTGAGCCAAATATTACACGTGCACGTGAAGCGGTGAGCGCGCAAATCGATGTGAAAGACGCGGAAAAACGAACCGCTCTCTCTTCAGTTGTCCTCATTATGCATGGCCTAAGGGACGTCACATAGGCCATGGCTGCCCGATCGGCTGTCACTGGTCAACTTCGCGGCTAGATTCTCCCATTTCCGTCGTCGTCATTGCTGTGTACGAACCTCTTCTATGCCTGAACCTGTAGGCACAGTTTTGCCGTTTCTTTTGTGTTTTGAGTGCGGTGCGCGCGGAGTTTGAGTGATGAGCTCAATACTTCCCTTTCAACGGGACCACTCGACTACAAACGTTTATTGCTTCAAAAAAATTCCCCCGCATTTCCCCGAGGGCGAGAATGTGAAAGTGCGAATGCACGGTTGTCGGCCCGCTTGCGGCGCTTGCGCTCGGCCCCCGCAGCCCACCGCCTCGCCGCCTTCTCTTCCATCTCTTCCATCGGGTTTGTAGTATCACGTGTACACCACGCAGTTATCAAGCCGCTATAACGCCGCTGAGTCGCCAACGCACGCCGCTGACGACGTAGTTTGAATGCGTTAAAGATATAAGGCGCGTCTAACACTGATATCACCGTCGCGTCCGTGGCTTGGTCGGTAGAGCGTCGCGCTGCGGCCGCAAAGTCCTCGGATCGAAACGTGGCGCCGGATGCTGTTTCTTTTTCAAATATAGAGGAGCACTGCGGACGCCAACGCCGCCGGCGTGGATGGTTTGGGGTCGCTTATAAAGTGCACTTAAAACGCCCTACCAGCCCGAGCGCGCACTTGCGAGCAAGCACCCATGCCTGCTTTTTTGTGGCACCAGACCGGAAATAGGCCCCTCCGCGTTGCGGAGAAAAGGAGAAAACTACCCGGCATGTGATATATCGAAGGCCGCCGAAAAGAACGCCGCGAGCCGCCCCCCTCTCCGGGAGAGAGCGCGCAGCTTTCGTCGCGTTCCGCGGTCGAGTTGAGAGGGAACGATTATGCGCGATTTCTCATCGCGCGTAGTTTCGTTAATTGTGAACGGATTTTCATAATTCTTGCGGGAGGAGATTTCTGGCACAATAGACTTTATCCCAAAACACATTACTAGAAGTCCATGGCAAGTGTGGCAGGGTCCCTTTAACACTTGCAATTAAAGAAAAGAAGCTCCCACTTAGAGCAATATTGATGGAGTAAGGCTGCGTCTGCTGCAACCCGGGGCTTCCGAGCCGATTCCCCCCGAACTGGCTGCTGCGCCCCACGGAAGTGACGTACGTCAACAAAAAAATTGCGTAATTGCATTACACTGCAGTTATTTCAATAGTATTGCATATATTTTTGGCAGTGATACATTATTATTACAATATCAAGATTTATTTTTAGCCTGAGTTTATTGTCTTTTAATATGACGTCACCTAGTCACCGTGACGTCATAGACATGCTTTGTAGATGTTTGCATTATACTTCTCTCGGCGAAACTCGAGTTTGTTATTGTTTTTGACACTCGCGTAGAAGAAGTTGTGTAAACAAAGCACTTTTTATAGATTTACAACGGGTTTTACGGATGACCTACGGACGAGCGGCATGGAGAAGAGGCCGAATTCGATCGAAGAGCGAATTTTGGCGTTTTGGCCCCGTACTGGCATCCGTACGGGCAGAGTTCACTCTAGTGCGGGAATCCTCCCTGTTCTGTGGTGCGGGCTTGTCTGTTCCGTGGTACTAGCCACCTTAGTGGTACGTCTGTTCCGAGTTTGTTCCGTTGGCCTGTTTCAAATATTCCGGCTTCGCGCAGTGCCGAGGCAAGCAAGAATGTACGAGCGTCGGCGTTGTACGGAGTCTCTCACGAGTGGTGCGGTGCTTCGCTGTGTTTTCGTTTCATATGAGGCGTTCAGCTCCAAGCCTGTGTATCTTCTGCAGTAATTCACAGTCGTCAAAGTCCGATGACTATTCGTGGCAGCAACGCGAAGTGCTGGTCAGCGCTTGCGCAGAGCGCAATGATTTCATATCAAATACGTACAGTTACGTATCAGAACCAAATGTTGCCCCAAAATGTGCAGCAAGGTACGAAGCACCGTGTTGCCTTCAAAACGTGACCGATGTGTGTGGTGCGTCATAGTTTTCCAGATGTTTATTGTTTGTGTGAAGCTTCTGGCGCCGCAGTCATCGATGCTATCATCACAGTCATCGTTATACACGGTGTTGTGTCGGTATCACAACGCGAGGCAAATACTTTGATACTGCTCCGTACTCGACTTGCAAGTGTCAAGATTCGGGTCGCAGCAGGAGTGTATACGTGAATAATCTAGAGCCCCATCAGTTAGCAATGGTGCGTCGCCGTGACAGCGAGTTCTCGTTCGTGCGCTTCAACTTGCCGTGATCCCTGTCGTTACAAGCGTGGCCAAAAAATGCGCCGGATATCTGTCGTGAGTTACTGTGGCATTTTCCGTGTGTGTTGTGTTCGTGTGCTCCAAAATTTAGGATGTCACCAAACGTACGTGATCGTGCCCATTTATGACAGGCTGGGTGATGCGTCAGTGGCTTCAGCAATATCAGGTGCTACGTGTTGTGTTGAACTGTTATATCTACAGTCTAAGCATACCATCTAGATAACTCTGCGCAGTTGCTGTTTCTATTTGCTCTAACCTCATTTGCCTTGTTCATCTTTTTTGCCGGGTATTTTTTATTTACGTGTGCATGCAGCATATTAGCACTAAATCAACCTTACACACTTGCCTGTACATGCCATAACCCTCTTTGCAATCACGTGTGCATGTGCTACTGTTACCCTGCAGTATTTCGTCAACTACTGTGCATGCTAGCAAAGATTGTTTACATGTCGTCCTGAACCATTGCTAACGGCCTGAATTTCCTTTAGTATTACTAGCATACCTCTTTCTTTCTCACCTGCTGGCTTCGTGTTGCTTTTAAAAGGAATGAATGATTTAACGCTTATGTCGGACAAACTTGTAAAAAACAATACACGGGAAACACCTGCTAAATTTCTTAATGGCACAAAGCACGTACACTGATCGCACAAGCTAAAAGTATGTCTGACGTGCTCCACACTCTTCGTCTGCCCCTCAACGCAGTCATGCTTGATTTTTACCCAACCGGCAAAACCACTTCTGCTCACTGACGAGCCAGGGTCACTGTCACGCCCACTTCACAACATATAGTGAAAGCAGTCTGTTCTGATTTTTTACCCAACAAACCAAACCACTTCCACACACTGACTAGCCATTTAGAGTCACTGTTAATAATTAATCGTTACTAATAATTCAAAAAATCCAGATGTAACTGTAGCGATGGTGAAGGCGGTAGTGAAAGTCCGGGGTGGGCGACTTTGACGGCGCTTCTGGGTTTCAGTGCATTTGGACTAAGAACGGCTCTCACGGGGTGGAAGCCCTAACATCCTTCTGCTCGCAAATCCATAAAATATTTCTCTGTCTCGTTGTTTAATGCAATGCAAAGTTGAGGCCATATAAAAGCACCATCAGAGAAACATGAGAAAGCGTTGCTTTTGCCTCCGTGGAATGAACCAAGGTGGACCCGCTAGGTATATCTGCATCTAAGCATACATTGGGTGCTACTGCGCAGCTGACTGGTACCCGTTGGCAAACCTGCTTCCCACACAACAACACAAACACATGCCTGATGCATGCGGCCTGTGCGCATTTTGTTTGTCTGCGTGGAATGGAATGGCTGCGCCAGCAGGAAATAATTCATGAAGCACTGCAGAGCAGTGCAACAGTCACCAGAAAAAATTTCCATCGGCAGACTCGCATACTCGAATGGCAACTGGCAGGCTCCATGGTTCAACACAGTGGTAATTCCAGTGTGCCACCAATGCAACAAGTCTCTCCATAGTATCAGGAGATTCGAATATAGGTTAACAAGGGCGGTGTGACAACTGTCGCCGTGCTGAAAAATGCCACAACAGGGCTGTATTGTGCACAGATTTTTGTTGCCACTCCCATCCCACCTAGTTGTGCCAGCTTCCAAGTTTACCCCGTATCATTTCAAATTAACTGACGTTTGCTGGTGTTTGATTGATAGATGCAAGCACCAGTAAAGTGTGTCTGTCATCTTTAGCACTAAAATCATGTTCTCAAGGGGAAACCGAGTTTAACGAGGTTGCGGACATGAAAGCTGGCAGTGCTCATGGGGGTCGTAGCAGAAAAGTTGCAGCATGGCGTCGTGCTGTTTTTGCTATGTTGATGTTATAAAGCGCATGGTATTTATATCGGTCATACGTTTCAAACAAGGCACTAGCTGGAAGTCGTTGCTGTCCCTTCCCTTTGTTACACTTTGTAGTCGTGCTCTTTGTTTGAAAAAATTATTAGAAACTAGCTAGTGTAATTACAATTATAGAACTAATTTTCTGTGAAGGAAATGCTGCCTTGTGCCGGCTAAAGGATATACACTGTTTTGGCTACACACATCATAAGACAAGATAGCAATGCAATACTCTACAGAGCCCGTGTACAAGCTGCTGCCTTGCATTGGTCTGACCCACAGAATTGACAGGAACAGCTCCCCAGGACTGATCCCGAGCAAAGGTTCTGGCTCGCTCATGCCCCTCAACTTCACAGAAGTCAATGAAACCTTGTTACACAGGCTGCGGCTTAAAGTAGCATTGACCTGAAAGTATCTGCACACAATCGGACGCGAGGACAGCCCAGACTGCCTTCTGTGTAAGACTGTACAGAGACAATTGATCATTTGCATAGTTTTTGACCAAGGTATACTAGTGGGTGAAAAGACCTTGAAGCAGCCTTACTACGCTTGAATGCTTACCCTCTGTCTGAACGAAAGATTTTTGGCACGTGGGCTGAGACGAAGAAGCAAGATCGAGCTGTCAAATCGCTGCTTGTCCTGTCAGGACTCTTGGGTCTATGTGGTGAAATTTCACAAACTGCGGAACTTTTTCTTATGGTCGGTAAATAAGTTATGCGAATTATGCAGTGATTAGTCTGTTTCTGCGCCCCATACATGCTTTAAGTGTACAAAGTTCATTGGTTGATTTCACTGTCATTTCTCATACCCTCAGTATTCAGTACCTTCCTTGCCCCAGTGGGATTTAAGTAGCAAGCCCAAGTTCAGTTTCTCAGGCTGGCCTCTTCTCCTTTCAAAAATATTTTACTATCTCTACCTCTCTCTTGCCAGCATGCCAGGTGCTTGTAACGGTTTACTAGGATTCGCAACGGTCACCATACGATAAAAATTTCTTATGACTACTTTCATTGCTGAAGTTCACTGCAATCAGTGTACTAGGGTGTTTGGCGCACAATAGTAATTATGACTGCAGACAGCCTACAGTTCTTAAAGCCCACATCGAAATCCTGCCACGGACTCATTCTTGCCTTCACTTCGATAAGGCTGTCACAAGTGGGTTGATCAGCCGAACATGCTGGAAGGGATGTTTTTCTACACTCTGAATTAATGTTTGATCATTGTGCATACATTAAAGCATCTTTGCTGGTTCTTCCTTTTTATCTCTTGACACCCAGTGCAACCAATGGGCTGGTAAAAGCTGTGGCTTGTCATATGTGTTTCCAGTTCATAATGGTGCATTCTGCTTGTTGCCAAAGCCAACTGCAGAAAAGTTCTTCAGCCATAATGCAGTGCTGGCGATGGTCTTTTGTGGGCTATAAAAGCAAAATGTACTGGTTGTTGGTCAAATAAAGTGATCCAATTTTAAATGTTTCTTCCCAATGCCGGATGTGTTTTCTTGGAGGTTGAGTGTTTGCTTAGTCCTTTTGGGAACAGTTGAGCATGTATGGCTCATGTGTTGGCCATGAGACTAATCAGCATTTGAAGGTTCATGGGGCAGGTACAACTTGTACAGCTGGTGAGCGAAGGGATATAACTATTACATTTCCGATTTTCTTGCAACATGTCACTAGCATACAACAATTAGGATTTATAATTTAGCTGCAGTTCTTTTTTACAACAATACTGCTATGGTGTCCATTATAAAATTCATAGTAATTACGACCAGCCGCCATACGTTGCTGGCCGTAATGTGTGCGGCGTCATCAGAAAACATCAAGTCATAGTTACTCTCGCCGTTTACCCCGCACGTGTGAACGCGTTTTGCGATGAGCGTGCGGCATCAACCTGGCTTGCCCGTGGTGCTCGGAAAAATACCAGGAAAACAGTCACGTACGTCTGCGCCACAAGGATGAGCACAAGACACCTCGCAGACGCCCAGCTCGCGAAGCCGGTTCTACCGCGTGCCGACGCATTTCACTTTAGGAGGAATGGGAAAGCCTGCGGACAAAGCAATCCGGGTCAGCCAGTCATGCATGCGGAAAATGGATATGACGATAATTTTATGGACCTCATGACTACTACTGCCACAGTGAGAAGCGACGACGGAACACGTAAATAAACAAATTTCGCGCAATACGTGGTGGTGTGTCATTCAGTGCTTCAGGAGGATCGAAAAAGAAATCCTCCAGCTCGCCTTGCGTCACTTAGTGCAAGTTTCGCCAGTTT
Source organism: Haemaphysalis longicornis (assembly GCF_048455015.1). Taxonomy (NCBI): domain Eukaryota; kingdom Metazoa; phylum Arthropoda; class Arachnida; order Ixodida; family Ixodidae; genus Haemaphysalis; species Haemaphysalis longicornis. The sequence continues at coordinate 40,278,863 of NW_027526445.1, forward strand.
TAAAGACGAAGGTGTAACACAAAACGCGAAATATATGTGGCGTCGGCGGGGCCACCGCTGTATGGACTGGTGTACTTGAACTCATTTCGCCAGAGCAGCAGCCAAATCCTCTCACTACGGCGCTAAACCGGCACCTTGGCAGAATGGAACCTTGCTGCCACGTGCTGCCAGCTGCAGGTGCACGTGGCAGCACGTATACGCGTAAACGGATGCGCACACACAGCTCTGACTGCTGGGGAACTTCAGCGTGATGAGCATCCAGTCTGCTTGTCAGAAAACGAACGCCTGTATGCTTCTTTCTTTTTGGACAACAAACGTCACATGGTTGGCCGGTTCTTCATCACTTGCAGTGGTAGGCTGTTGGACAGCTGCTGCTATGACCAGGAGCAACATGCGCACTACTTACATGACGTTTGTATGCAAATTATGTGCAACAACGCTTTTATCAATTTGGTGTTGAGTATATGTGGGAGACTATATTGGCGCTGCCCTTACCAGCGTGTGGTACAGCGCTGCATGTGCTCACGCTGTTTATTAGTTACCAGCGCAATTTTTACAACAGTGTGTGAAGTTGGTGAAATGTGGATTGGTCGGTGCTTCCTGCTTCGGCTTGATTCTTTCCAGGCCATCACTAACAAGGGTGGCAAAGTTGTGCTTGTGCCAGAAGCCAAATTTTTTGACACTTTAATTGTGATCAGTTCTTGTAGCACTGCAGTGTACCTTGTAACTTTGGAAGCTCGCAAAAGTTGGTACAACATGACCAAATATAGAGTTGTAGGCACGACGAAAAGAGGGTTTACTCCAAACATATTTTGTCACATCTAATACAATTCAGGCCTCTTTTGTCCCAGCTGTGCTGATTTCACTCCCCAAAATAAGGCACCTGCTGGTCTTTTTATGCACAGAAAGTATGGTGAGGTTTCAAAACATTTTAGGCTGCTGTGTTCAGCGGCGCGTACTACAGTGCACCAGAGTCGAAGATCAAGTGCACTGGGCACCAGTAATCTAGACCCAAGATAACTCTTGTCAAATGAGGGCCTTCGAAGGTATTCATTCGGCCTATTCTTCTCCCCACAAAAGCCACAGATTCTATGATCTAAATGGGAGCGCAAGCAGCCTTCGTGCAACACTATTTAGACCTTTGCCGGCAGAGTCTTCAGCCAGTGCCCACGTTTGAGGACACAGACCCAATATTCTTCCCTATTGAGCCACAGCAGATCAAACCTGATGGCGTGATATGGGGCGCGCACACACCTTACAAAATAAAAAGAAAGAAAGAAGTGCGGTTACAAAAGCCTGCGAATTTAAACGTGCAACACAATCCTCCGAATCCTCCACTCGGAGTGGTTTTGCCTTGCCCGCCGGTGCGCCGTAGATACTACAACACGTACCGAACGACAGCCGAAGTACCAAGGAGAAGAGTTATCAGCCTGCGCTTACGGCGCGTATAAAAAGCGCGTAAACAATGAAAAGCACAGCCGACCTCAACATGAGTGCCGGCACGGCCGCTTTGCACGGCCGGCATGGTACTTCGTACTAGTTTCGGCGATCAACGATGACGACCAAAACCAAGAAATAATAACAAAAAACAGGTGACGTCACTTCCGTGGGGCGCTCCAGCCAGCCCCGATCGGGCGAGGCTGGAGCACCCCGGGGGAAAGGATCCCCGGGGTGCAGCAGCCTTTGCCATGGAGGCTAAAGGCCGTTGCGACAAGGCAAAGGCTGCTGCACCCCGGGGATCCTTTCCCCCGGGGTGCTCCAGCCTCGCCCGATCGGGGCTGGCTGGAGCGCCCCACGGAAGTGACGTCACCTGTTTTTTGTTATTATTTCTTGGTTTTGGTCGTCATCGTTGATCGCCGAAACTAGTACGAAGTACCATGCCGGCCGTGCAAAGCGGCCGTGCCGGCACTCATGTTGAGGTCGGCTGTGCTTTTCATTGTTTACGCGCTTTTTATACGCGCCGTAAGCGCAGGCTGATAACTCTTCTCCTTGGTACTTCGGCTGTCGTTCGGTACGTGTTGTAGTATCTACGGCGCACCGGCGGGCAAGGCAAAACCACTCCGAGTGGAGGATTCGGAGGATTGTGTTGCACGTTTAAATTCGCAGGCTTTTGTAACCGCACTTCTTTCTTTCTTTTTATTTTGTAAGGTGTGTGCGCGCCCCATATCACGCCATCAGGTTTGATCTGCTGTGGCTCAATAGGGAAGAATATTGGGTCTGTGTCCTCAAACGTGGGCACTGGCTGAAGACTCTGCCGGCAAAGGTCTAAATAGTGTTGCACGAAGGCTGCTTGCGCTCCCATTTAGATCATAGAATCTGTGGCTTTTGTGGGGAGAAGAATAGGCCGAATGAATACCTTCGAAGGCCCTCATTTGACAAGAGTTATCTTGGGTCTAGATTACTGGTGCCCAGTGCACTTGATCTTCGACTCTGGTGCACTGTAGTACGCGCCGCTGAACACAGCAGCCTAAAATGTTTTGAAACCTCACCATACTTTCTGTGCATAAAAAGACCAGCAGGTGCCTTATTTTGGGGAGTGAAATCAGCACAGCTGGGACAAAAGAGGCCTGAATTGTATTAGATGTGACAAAATATGTTTGGAGTAAACCCTCTTTTCGTCGTGCCTACAACTCTATATTTGGTCATGTTGTACCAACTTTTGCGAGCTTCCAAAGTTACAAGGTACACTGCAGTGCTACAAGAACTGATCACAATTAAAGTGTCAAAAAATTTGGCTTCTGGCACAAGCACAACTTTGCCACCCTTGTTAGTGATGGCCTGGAAAGAATCAAGCCGAAGCAGGAAGCACCGACCAATCCACATTTCACCAACTTCACACACTGTTGTAAAAATTGCGCTGGTAACTAATAAACAGCGTGAGCACATGCAGCGCTGTACCACACGCTGGTAAGGGCAGCGCCAATATAGTCTCCCACATATACTCAACACCAAATTGATAAAAGCGTTGTTGCACATAATTTGCATACAAACGTCATGTAAGTAGTGCGCATGTTGCTCCTGGTCATAGCAGCAGCTGTCCAACAGCCTACCACTGCAAGTGATGAAGAACCGGCCAACCATGTGACGTTTGTTGTCCAAAAAGAAAGAAGCATACAGGCGTTCGTTTTCTGACAAGCAGACTGGATGCTCATCACGCTGAAGTTCCCCAGCAGTCAGAGCTGTGTGTGCGCATCCGTTTACGCGTATACGTGCTGCCACGTGCACCTGCAGCTGGCAGCACGTGGCAGCAAGGTTCCATTCTGCCAAGGTGCCGGTTTAGCGCCGTAGTGAGAGGATTTGGCTGCTGCTCTGGCGAAATGAGTTCAAGTACACCAGTCCATACAGCGGTGGCCCCGCCGACGCCACATATATTTCGCGTTTTGTGTTACACCTTCGTCTTTAAAACTGGCGAAACTTGCACTAAGTGACGCAAGGCGAGCTGGAGGATTTCTTTTTCGATCCTCCTGAAGCACTGAATGACACACCACCACGTATTGCGCGAAATTTGTTTATTTACGTGTTCCGTCGTCGCTTCTCACTGTGGCAGTAGTAGTCATGAGGTCCATAAAATTATCGTCATATCCATTTTCCGCATGCATGACTGGCTGACCCGGATTGCTTTGTCCGCAGGCTTTCCCATTCCTCCTAAAGTGAAATGCGTCGGCACGCGGTAGAACCGGCTTCGCGAGCTGGGCGTCTGCGAGGTGTCTTGTGCTCATCCTTGTGGCGCAGACGTACGTGACTGTTTTCCTGGTATTTTTCCGAGCACCACGGGCAAGCCAGGTTGATGCCGCACGCTCATCGCAAAACGCGTTCACACGTGCGGGGTAAACGGCGAGAGTAACTATGACTTGATGTTTTCTGATGACGCCGCACACATTACGGCCAGCAACGTATGGCGGCTGGTCGTAATTACTATGAATTTTATAATGGACACCATAGCAGTATTGTTGTAAAAAAGAACTGCAGCTAAATTATAAATCCTAATTGTTGTATGCTAGTGACATGTTGCAAGAAAATCGGAAATGTAATAGTTATATCCCTTCGCTCACCAGCTGTACAAGTTGTACCTGCCCCATGAACCTTCAAATGCTGATTAGTCTCATGGCCAACACATGAGCCATACATGCTCAACTGTTCCCAAAAGGACTAAGCAAACACTCAACCTCCAAGAAAACACATCCGGCATTGGGAAGAAACATTTAAAATTGGATCACTTTATTTGACCAACAACCAGTACATTTTGCTTTTATAGCCCACAAAAGACCATCGCCAGCACTGCATTATGGCTGAAGAACTTTTCTGCAGTTGGCTTTGGCAACAAGCAGAATGCACCATTATGAACTGGAAACACATATGACAAGCCACAGCTTTTACCAGCCCATTGGTTGCACTGGGTGTCAAGAGATAAAAAGGAAGAACCAGCAAAGATGCTTTAATGTATGCACAATGATCAAACATTAATTCAGAGTGTAGAAAAACATCCCTTCCAGCATGTTCGGCTGATCAACCCACTTGTGACAGCCTTATCGAAGTGAAGGCAAGAATGAGTCCGTGGCAGGATTTCGATGTGGGCTTTAAGAACTGTAGGCTGTCTGCAGTCATAATTACTATTGTGCGCCAAACACCCTAGTACACTGATTGCAGTGAACTTCAGCAATGAAAGTAGTCATAAGAAATTTTTATCGTATGGTGACCGTTGCGAATCCTAGTAAACCGTTACAAGCACCTGGCATGCTGGCAAGAGAGAGGTAGAGATAGTAAAATATTTTTGAAAGGAGAAGAGGCCAGCCTGAGAAACTGAACTTGGGCTTGCTACTTAAATCCCACTGGGGCAAGGAAGGTACTGAATACTGAGGGTATGAGAAATGACAGTGAAATCAACCAATGAACTTTGTACACTTAAAGCATGTATGGGGCGCAGAAACAGACTAATCACTGCATAATTCGCATAACTTATTTACCGACCATAAGAAAAAGTTCCGCAGTTTGTGAAATTTCACCACATAGACCCAAGAGTCCTGACAGGACAAGCAGCGATTTGACAGCTCGATCTTGCTTCTTCGTCTCAGCCCACGTGCCAAAAATCTTTCGTTCAGACAGAGGGTAAGCATTCAAGCGTAGTAAGGCTGCTTCAAGGTCTTTTCACCCACTAGTATACCTTGGTCAAAAACTATGCAAATGATCAATTGTCTCTGTACAGTCTTACACAGAAGGCAGTCTGGGCTGTCCTCGCGTCCGATTGTGTGCAGATACTTTCAGGTCAATGCTACTTTAAGCCGCAGCCTGTGTAACAAGGTTTCATTGACTTCTGTGAAGTTGAGGGGCATGAGCGAGCCAGAACCTTTGCTCGGGATCAGTCCTGGGGAGCTGTTCCTGTCAATTCTGTGGGTCAGACCAATGCAAGGCAGCAGCTTGTACACGGGCTCTGTAGAGTATTGCATTGCTATCTTGTCTTATGATGTGTGTAGCCAAAACAGTGTATATCCTTTAGCCGGCACAAGGCAGCATTTCCTTCACAGAAAATTAGTTCTATAATTGTAATTACACTAGCTAGTTTCTAATAATTTTTTCAAACAAAGAGCACGACTACAAAGTGTAACAAAGGGAAGGGACAGCAACGACTTCCAGCTAGTGCCTTGTTTGAAACGTATGACCGATATAAATACCATGCGCTTTATAACATCAACATAGCAAAAACAGCACGACGCCATGCTGCAACTTTTCTGCTACGACCCCCATGAGCACTGCCAGCTTTCATGTCCGCAACCTCGTTAAACTCGGTTTCCCCTTGAGAACATGATTTTAGTGCTAAAGATGACAGACACACTTTACTGGTGCTTGCATCTATCAATCAAACACCAGCAAACGTCAGTTAATTTGAAATGATACGGGGTAAACTTGGAAGCTGGCACAACTAGGTGGGATGGGAGTGGCAACAAAAATCTGTGCACAATACAGCCCTGTTGTGGCATTTTTCAGCACGGCGACAGTTGTCACACCGCCCTTGTTAACCTATATTCGAATCTCCTGATACTATGGAGAGACTTGTTGCATTGGTGGCACACTGGAATTACCACTGTGTTGAACCATGGAGCCTGCCAGTTGCCATTCGAGTATGCGAGTCTGCCGATGGAAATTTTTTCTGGTGACTGTTGCACTGCTCTGCAGTGCTTCATGAATTATTTCCTGCTGGCGCAGCCATTCCATTCCACGCAGACAAACAAAATGCGCACAGGCCGCATGCATCAGGCATGTGTTTGTGTTGTTGTGTGGGAAGCAGGTTTGCCAACGGGTACCAGTCAGCTGCGCAGTAGCACCCAATGTATGCTTAGATGCAGATATACCTAGCGGGTCCACCTTGGTTCATTCCACGGAGGCAAAAGCAACGCTTTCTCATGTTTCTCTGATGGTGCTTTTATATGGCCTCAACTTTGCATTGCATTAAACAACGAGACAGAGAAATATTTTATGGATTTGCGAGCAGAAGGATGTTAGGGGTTCCACCCCGTGAGAGCCGTTCTTAGTCCAAATGCACTGAAACCCAGAAGCGCCGTCAAAGTCGCCCACCCCGGACTTTCACTACCGCCTTCACCATCGCTACAGTTACATCTGGATTTTTTGAATTATTAGTAACGATTAATTATTAACAGTGACTCTAAATGGCTAGTCAGTGTGTGGAAGTGGTTTGGTTTGTTGGGTAAAAAATCAGAACAGACTGCTTTCACTATATGTTGTGAAGTGGGCGTGACAGTGACCCTGGCTCGTCAGTGAGCAGAAGTGGTTTTGCCGGTTGGGTAAAAATCAAGCATGACTGCGTTGAGGGGCAGACGAAGAGTGTGGAGCACGTCAGACATACTTTTAGCTTGTGCGATCAGTGTACGTGCTTTGTGCCATTAAGAAATTTAGCAGGTGTTTCCCGTGTATTGTTTTTTACAAGTTTGTCCGACATAAGCGTTAAATCATTCATTCCTTTTAAAAGCAACACGAAGCCAGCAGGTGAGAAAGAAAGAGGTATGCTAGTAATACTAAAGGAAATTCAGGCCGTTAGCAATGGTTCAGGACGACATGTAAACAATCTTTGCTAGCATGCACAGTAGTTGACGAAATACTGCAGGGTAACAGTAGCACATGCACACGTGATTGCAAAGAGGGTTATGGCATGTACAGGCAAGTGTGTAAGGTTGATTTAGTGCTAATATGCTGCATGCACACGTAAATAAAAAATACCCGGCAAAAAAGATGAACAAGGCAAATGAGGTTAGAGCAAATAGAAACAGCAACTGCGCAGAGTTATCTAGATGGTATGCTTAGAATGTAGATATAACAGTTCAACACAACACGTAGCACCTGATATTGCTGAAGCCACTGACGCATCACCCAGCCTGTCATAAATGGGCACGATCACGTACGTTTGGTGACATCCTAAATTTTGGAGCACACGAACACAACACACACGGAAAATGCCACAGTAACTCACGACAGATATCCGGCGCATTTTTTGGCCACGCTTGTAACGACAGGGATCACGGCAAGTTGAAGCGCACGAACGAGAACTCGCTGTCACGGCGACGCACCATTGCTAACTGATGGGGCTCTAGATTATTCACGTATACACTCCTGCTGCGACCCGAATCTTGACACTTGCAAGTCGAGTACGGAGCAGTATCAAAGTATTTGCCTCGCGTTGTGATACCGACACAACACCGTGTATAACGATGACTGTGATGATAGCATCGATGACTGCGGCGCCAGAAGCTTCACACAAACAATAAACATCTGGAAAACTATGACGCACCACACACATCGGTCACGTTTTGAAGGCAACACGGTGCTTCGTACCTTGCTGCACATTTTGGGGCAACATTTGGTTCTGATACGTAACTGTACGTATTTGATATGAAATCATTGCGCTCTGCGCAAGCGCTGACCAGCACTTCGCGTTGCTGCCACGAATAGTCATCGGACTTTGACGACTGTGAATTACTGCAGAAGATACACAGGCTTGGAGCTGAACGCCTCATATGAAACGAAAACACAGCGAAGCACCGCACCACTCGTGAGAGACTCCGTACAACGCCGACGCTCGTACATTCTTGCTTGCCTCGGCACCGCGCGAAGCCGGAATATTTGAAACAGGCCAACGGAACAAACTCGGAACAGACGTACCACTAAGGTGGCTAGTACCACGGAACAGACAAGCCCGCACCACAGAACAGGGAGGATTCCCGCACTAGAGTGAACTCTGCCCGTACGGATGCCAGTACGGGGCCAAAACGCCAAAATTCGCTCTTCGATCGAATTCGGCCTCTTCTCCATGCCGCTCGTCCGTAGGTCATCCGTAAAACCCGTTGTAAATCTATAAAAAGTGCTTTGTTTACACAACTTCTTCTACGCGAGTGTCAAAAACAATAACAAACTCGAGTTTCGCCGAGAGAAGTATAATGCAAACATCTACAAAGCATGTCTATGACGTCACGGTGACTAGGTGACGTCATATTAAAAGACAATAAACTCAGGCTAAAAATAAATCTTGATATTGTAATAATAATGTATCACTGCCAAAAATATATGCAATACTATTGAAATAACTGCAGTGTAATGCAATTACGCAATTTTTTTGTTGACGTACGTCACTTCCGTGGGGCGCAGCAGCCAGTTCGGGGGGAATCGGCTCGGAAGCCCCGGGTTGCAGCAGACGCAGCCTTGCGACAACGAAGCCCCAAGCATACCACTTAGAGAGATTGACCAAGATTGGCCAATAAAACATAATAATAATCATAAAACATAATAATAATACGCGTTCCCGACACGTTTCATGCGATTTCAGAATCAATCCAACGGAAACACCAAGTGAACCCCACGATGCGTCGCATCCGTCGCATCTACGCAGGGTTCCCCTCGCGGGGAGGTGGGCGCAATTTTTTAGTTTCGTTTCCCCTCACCACTTGAATGCTAACAAGAAATTCACACAATGATGACTTCGCTTCTTTTATAACCTCTTTAAGGTCACAGCAGGTGTTTATAGCGCGAGTTTTTTTTTTTTTTTTTTTTCACTGGGGATGTCTGAAAATTTTGTCGTTTTTTCGTAAAAACGTCTTTTTTGGCTGCAATGCACTTGAATGTGGTACCAAAATGCCAGCTATTTCAGATTAAACCATGCCAGATATTGTCTTTGTGGTTCCTTTAGAGCGCAGACATCACAGAGATTTTTGCCTGCGACAACGCTCATTGAGGCTTCTCTCCTCAGTTCGAGTGTGTCGTGCTCCGCATATTCGGTGTAACAGAGCGGGATGCGCTAGCGATCCCGCCTGCGTGCGCCGCAGGATCGTTTGCTGTTGCCTGGTTAACTGCGGGTGTGGTTTGGGAAGTTCGCACCTCGCGTTTCCGCACATCTGAGTAATGTCTTTAAAGCTCGTCACCGGATACGGTAGCTCAGCCGGCTCTTCATCGGCCCGGATTGACAGTTCTCGGGCGTGGTGGTCGGCGAGGGCGTTGCCTTCCACCTTCGGGTGAGCCGGTACCCACACGAGCTCGATGGCTCGTCCCGGAGGCTTGTGCTTGGAGAGAATGGCTCGCGCCGCGGGAGAGATCACTCCCCTTCGGAAGCTTCCGTGGGCTGACTTCGAATCTGTGACCACGGTGTCCACGCTCGGTTGCACGAGTGCGAGTGCCACGGCTGCTTCTTCCGCAACGGCTGGGTCTGTCGTCCTCAGCGACGAGCTCACAATCAGCTTGTCGATGGACGTGGCTACCGCAATTGCTCGGTCGTCGTGTTTTCTGAGCGAGGCGTCCGCGTAAAGTACCCTAGGGTTCTCCTCCAGCTGTCGGGCCAGGGCCCTGGCTCGCGCTGTCCGCCTCCCTTCGTCCTTCCCCGGTTACACGTTCCTGGAGAGTGGCTTGGTTTGAATGGCCTCTTTCCACTGCTCGGGAAGGGCCACCTTGTTTGCCAGTGGTTCTACCTGCCATCCTATTTTCCGTAGTACGACCCGGCCGTGCCCCGTTTGACTTAGCCGTACCCTTTGGTTGGACAGGTGAGCCTCGATCAGCTCCCCCACCGTGTTGTGGGCGCCCATGTCCAGCAGTTTCTGCGAGGAGGAGTAGATCGGCAAGCCCATTGTCTGCTTGGTTGCTTTACACAGCATCGTGTCCAGGGTGTCTCTGTTTGCCTTCGTTAGCTGGAGGTACGGGGCAGAGTAGGTCGCCCTTGACATGACGAACGCCCGCACTAGGCGCATTGCGTCGTCTTCTTTAGGCATCTGTTACGGTTAGAGAACCTTCGGATCATGCTTAATATCTGTTCCGAGGTGTTCTTGATCTTCGTGACGGCCACGTATGCTCGTCCGTCGCTTTGTAGCAGCAGACCCGGGATTCTGATCTGTTGCGTCGGTTTAATGGCCATGCCGTCGAAGGTGATGGTCACTTTCGGTGGCAGTTCCTTCTTGGGTCGTCCCGGCTGAACAATGAGCAGCTCAGCCCGCAGGTCTTTGCATATTCGTGTACGGTCGTTGCCACCCTCTGAAAGGCTTCCTCTGCCCAGGTATCGGACCCGGCTCGGTTCGTCCACATCGTAGTATCGTCGGCGTAGAGCGCGTGGTCCACGCCTTCGATTTGCTTGAGTAGATTGGGCAGGGGCAGGAGAGCCAGATTGAAGAGCCGGGGCGAGAAGACTGTCCCCTGAGGGGTGCCTCTGTCGCCGAACTCGACAGGTTCCGACTTCGCTTCCCCTATCCTGATGGTCGCTTCTCGTACGTCATGCACGTGTTCGTAGCAAGGCCGTGGGGAACAGGCTGCTCGGCGCGTCGCCCGTGAACCCCATAGCCCATCTATATTTATGGGGACACCGGCCTCATGGCCGGGAACGAGTTAAAGCACTTCATGAAGAGTGCTTCGTACAGAATGGCCGAAAAATGCCTGTCCATTTTTAAACTGCACAAGGACAAGAGATGTTTTCATCGTGGACTGTAAACTGCCGCGACGTTTCCCCGGCCACACGGTAATCTATATCGTACGTGCCTTTCACTTCAAAGCGCACGTATCGAGGTATCCCAGCGTTAAGACTGGCGTTGGAACCTTAATCATTGAAACCAGTAAAGATAATTTAAAGTGGTAGAAATGAATACCAATATTAATAGATTTATTCCTACTCAGATCGGGCGGAACGGCGCCCTCACCAGTGAATCAATCAAGACATCTTCAACCTGGGTTGCCGAAGAGTTAGCTATCGCTTTATCCCTCATACATACGAAGTACCCAATATTATCACGGATTCCCATGCTGGCTGCTGAAGCTTCTTAGCCGGGAGGGTGGCCCCTTAAGCTTCTACTTTAAAGTTACTACAACCCCACATCAACCCCACTGGAAAGTTATCATCTGGACTCCTGGCCATTCCTCTCTGACGGGCAACAACTTTGCTCATCAGTAAGCCTGCGCCCTCTCTCTCCAGGCTTCAGAAGAGACCACATCGTCAATCCCGCTCGTAACATATCAAGACAACGCAATATTACGGGTCCGACAGACTACACTTTCCTCCTCTTCACCCTGCAGTACTGAAGGAAGAAGAACCGCTGTTCCGCAGACTACATATTAATACCTTTCCTCACCCAGTTCGCCTGCATCGTATGTTTCCAACTCATTACTCTGCTGAATGCCAGTTTTGTTACCAACCCGGTACTCTACCTCGTATTAGAATACAGTGTGGGCGCAATCCCAAACTTCCCCCTCTCTGATCTCCTCTTCCCATTCCTGATCTGTGGGAGAACCTGGTGACCAGCGGCCATCTGGACGTACAGCAACTACTGGCATCGAGAGCCTTAGCGAAGGCTCTCTGCTCACCTCATGGATTCCGGACTAAGAACTACTCCAACTCCAGAAAGCTCACATAAACGTTACACTCTCTCTCTCTCTCTCTCTCTCTCTCTCTCTCTCTCTCTCTCTCTCTCTCTCTCTCCTATGGTGCAAACAAAGAAGCCCTTGTCTGTGTCTTCTCGGTTAGACTACGGCGTGTCGTGCATGGGCCGGCCTCAAAAATCACACTAAAGAGGCTTGATCCAGTGCTTTACCTGGGGTTTCGCCTTGTGTCTGGTGCTATCCGCACTAGGCCGGCCCGGGTCTGTATGTTGAATGTAACAAACGGTTCCTGGAACATCAACGAATGTGCATAGATTTGTTATATGTTTTTAAGGTTTCATCATTGAATAACCACACTTCTAAACCTGTCCTCAGCGATACATACTCTTTTAAAATTGTCCATCCTCTTCTTTTCTCTTCTTTCTGAGGTTGAGAGAAAAAGCTTCTGATCTTTCATTGGGTTTTTAGATGTACACACACCATTTTTTACTAACATTGTACCACCATGGCAACTGCAGCTTGTTTCTTGTGGTTTATCTTTTATGAAACTTGATAAGAACCGAGTGCTAAGAAGCGATTGTGCAGCACTTCTTGTCCTTACAGTATAAATATCAATGGGCACAGAGCTTTACAGTGACGCATCAAAACTTCCATCATGATGTCTTGCGCTACTCATGGGATAAACTTTGAGGCGTGCAGAACCATGAGCATACACACAACAATTTACTCAACGTAAGCATATGGTATTCTACGCATTGCACAACACATTCTTCAACATAAAATTCCAAATTCCATCGTATATGCAGATTCTTTGAGCGTTGTGCGAGCATTGGCATCACGCACGCCGTGCAAAAACTACATTGTCGGTACGGTTTTTAGCACTATCATGTCTTTATACGCCTCAAAAATTAAAAAATTAAACTGCTCCTGTGCTGGGTTCCGGGCCACGCTGGGATAGCTGGAAATGAGGTTTCTGATGAGAGGGCCGTTGCTGGTATACACTCAGGACTACCCTGGACATAACAACGGTACCCTACATCCACGTCAAGCTCCACATCAGACAGCACATGCATAACATATGGCAAACACAATGGAGTTAGCAGACACATAACCAGCTAAACGTAATAAAACCACAATTCGGACGATACACTACCGACACAAACAACAGACACAGGGACACAGACACAGCCTTCGGCTAGGTTACGGATAGGCCACACCCATGCGACACACTCCCATCTGCTCACTGGATCTCAAAGATCCCTGTGTAGCAGGTGTGGAGAGGTCCTGTCCGTAATTCACGTCCTACTTACATGTAAGGTACTTGACACAACACGACACAAACCCTTCAGAGAACTCTACAGACAACACAGGCCAGCGGACCCAGCCTACTTTGAAGGGACATTCCTATGTTTTCTCTGAAACGTGTTTTTATGTTTTAGCGGAGATAAAATTTCCACAGCTGTTGTCATATCATGCCTAATCATCCGGGCCCTATACACCAGACATCTTCATTGTCGTTTGTCTTATTTCGCTTTTACTTTTGCTCACAAGTTTTACATTTTACGGTTACATATCTCATTAAATAACTCTTGTTTTGGAGCTCTTTGCCGTAGTTGGCCTCGCGCCATTAAACATCAATCCATCATCATCATCACACTTGAGAAAACAAGTAATGACTGTGCTCAAAATTTAGGCATCCCTAACTGCATGAAACTGTTCCGCGCTTAATTAACGTGCATATCGTGAGAGACGCGTATTAAATACGTTGAGCCCATCTCGTGAGGTAAACAAAATAAGGATGGCACGTACGGTTAAAGTGACATCAGAAGGTCCCCCTTGTAGTACTTACTTTGGGACCGCTTTCTGTGTTAACCTCACTTATGCACTGTACACTGTAAGTATTATTGAAGAAAGCTTGAAGCTGCTTGGTCGCAATACTCGCAGCAGCTGAGTGGCCGGGAACGCAAAGCCCCTACTCCAGAAACAGATGGTCTCTTTTTTTTTTGCCGGCTCAAAGCAGCTCGGAGCAGCTCCAAGCAGCTCCGTAGTTTATTTGCCCATTTAACAGTTTTGGGCTGCTTGGAGCTCCTCTGAGCTGCTCTGAGCATGCAAAGAAAAGAGACCTAGAATTTCTCCCAGTGTCCACGAGTCCCATTGCGGTGCGTGTGAGGTGATATAGAATATAGCGTGAGGGTGAATTGGCTGTTCACAGCTCTGTCGTCCATCCAAAGTGGGAAATTGAAAATGCGTGCATTTTATAGTCGATTCCGACGCAGGTCAGGGGCTTGAGCCATCTCAGTCATACGTAACGAGGGCGAGTGAAAAACATTTGTCAATATCATCGGTCATTGCCGTTTAGGCCGAGCCCGCTTCCCACCCGCGCACCCATCCCTCAGTAAACGGCATTCGGTGGTCTGGCGACTGCTACAGACCCACTCGTACCCAAATCCCCTAGTGCATAGCTATTGCTACCCAGAGCGCTATTCCCCCCAGTGTCATAGATGTCAGGAACGAGCGGACCTGGCGCACATGCTATGGCAGTGTCCGCAGGCGATCACAAATGGCCGCACAATCACTAACAGTGAGCAGTGGGAGACCGTGCTGCTCAGCTCCAGCCCGGAAGATCAACTCTGGGCCGTCCAGCTGGCTGAGGACGCTGCCAGAGCCCAAGGGCTCATGGTCGACGACTAAGGTATACACAGCTGGCAAATTGCTTAAAGTTTACTCTCTTTCTCTCTCTCTCTCCCTCAAAAGCGAGTAACCAGTCCAAGAGCGACAGCGTCCCCAGGCCGTTAGAGGATGTCAGGAACCCCTGGGCCCTCGCGGTGTCCTCCGCCAGCTGTATGGCTGCTTCCTGAGCTTGTGACCTGAGCAGCGCGGCCTCCCATTGCTCAAGGCGTGTTAGTGTACTGACGCAGACGTACTTTAAAGAGGATAGTCTTTCTCGGTCTACTTGAACGGGAAAATCTTGGTCTTTTTGTATGTCTGTCTGCCTGTTTGTCCCTCAAATCAGCCAGCCAGCCAAAGTGAAACAGAGGCAGCAGCACAATAGGTTTATTACCCCACGCCAAATCTAAACGTCTAAGTACAGTGACAACGTCATCGCTGTTGAACAACAAAACATTGCGCAAAACATGCGGCAGAAAATCAATCCATTAGTAATATTTGCCGTGTTCCCTTATAAAAAATTTATGCACGCTTGATTTTTGCGATAGCAAATGCATAACTACATCCACTGCAATAAAATTCACTCCGTCTTCTGCTTTCGCGCGCGCCACTATAGCTTCTGGCGGCATTCTAAGAAATCAAACGGCAACAGTTACGAAAGGTTCCACTAGAAATGTTCCAGGTTCCGCTTGGAACGCCCATGGAGTAGGGCAACGTGATTCTATAAACGTTGAAGTAAGGCGCCTCGATTCACGCGCGTCTCCACCGTACGGCAGTGCTGGCATCGAGGAAGCCAACCTGGAGCAGTGGAACGTGGTAAATTTAAATTGACTTGAGCACGACCACGCGCTGCGCTGCGTAGCGCGACTTAGTGACGTCAGCTTAGGGATTCTCGCATTTGCTGTCTGCTTCACTGGGGCTCGCTCGCCGTGCTGCTCCGTTTACCCAACCCTCCCACTGCCTGGAGCTCCTCGCCCGAGCTACAGCTCCTGACCGCCACTAGGGCTCAGGATTACCTGGCGCGCCTCCCTCATCTGAGGGACACTCACTAGGACTGAGCCTCGTCAGAAATAAAGTTATTCTCTCTCTCTCTCTCTCTCTCTCTCTCTCTCGCCGTGCTGTTTCCTTGCGCTCGGTTGACTTTTGTAGCGTGAGCCACACTGGCCGAGGTTGAGCCGTTTCGCGTGACTCCTGGAGAGCCGTACTGCGCATGCGCGAGGAGCAGTGACGTCACACGGTGCACAGAACGTTGCTCGCTATCCGGCGTATCTCACACAACCCACGTGCCTAGCGTCTTCGCCGACCTCCGTTCCGCACGTGGCGGTCCGGTCCACTTGATGATCATGCGTGGGGTGGCCGGGTGTGCAACCGATGGCTCGTGCGTCGCAGCAACACCGGCGTGTGCCTGTAAAACCAGCTTATCTACTGTTAGGATTTTTATCGATGCCTAATTCACTGAAAAAGTCGGTGTTCGTGTACTTGTGATTTGCACCCCAGTCAGCGTATGGGGTTCTTTAAACCAAGCTCGTGTAGCTATTATGGTTTAGTTTGCATAAATAACACACAGCTTCCTATTTTGCTCCTTAAAACTGCCCATTATCAATTACCATCTGGCTTCGATCATTTCGTATCGCATGTTATGGATGCTCGCATTGACATTTTGTAGCCCACACATTTAATATCCGCGAAAAGTTTTTTTTTTACATTGGTATATAAATGAAAAGTACAAAATTGGTCGAAACCAATCGCTCTTGTCGCGCGACAAGGGCGTTGCCGAGCGACAAGAGCGGCAGAAATCACTTTTGGTATCTCCAGTCGCAAGTGTAAACCAGCCTTAATATGGTAACGATGGAAGACATTAATATTATTATAATAACTATATTTCTTGTATTATTATTATTATTATTTGTTTCGTATATGTGAGGCGGTGACAAATTTTCCGGGCCCCGGGTGCAAATGCACCCAGCAACGCCACTAAAGTGTGAAAGCTTTCTCACATCAGAACTGCGTAGGAAGTGCGTCAGACCCTTCGCTGAAAGTGCGCCCAATCAATTATCAAACCTTCAAACGTCCAAATCGCTGACTAAAAACGGACCCATCCGGCGATTTCTCGCACGCTAAGTAAACGCATCCAAGAACGATCCAAATGTACAGTGCTCACGGATTGAAACGCGACACTGTGAGCGCGTGGCCGCCGGCACATGCAGCGCCGCCCGTGGACGCCCGTGGAAGCGAGGTGTTGCATTGTGGTATACCGCGAGGGTGAGGGCGGTTTGACCGTAGGCTTAGTGCTTCCGGTTGCCAATGAGCGGAAGTGTGGTCTCCCAGCGACAGCGGGGGGAAGACGTTCGTTTTGTTCAGATGAGCATGACCGTGCCTTACATGCGCATTATCTGAGCCGAATCGGAAGGGCCCGCCTAACAAGAGCGCGCGAGCAGACGATGTCGCGAAATTGGCTGCGCGCACCGCCGGGCGACTACAGTCGGCGCACAAACGCGGTCCAGTGCTCCGGGCTTACAGCGACCCGCTGTCGCTGCGGGGAACCACACTCCCGCTCATTGGCAACCGGAAGCAGTAAGCCTACGGTCAAACCGCCCTCACCCTCGCGGTATACCACAATGCCACACCTCGCTTCCACGGGCGTCCACGGGCGGCGCTGCATGTGCCGGCGGCCACACGCTCGCAGTGTCGCGTTTCAATCCGTGAGCACTGTACAGTCGAACCTCGTCATAACGAAGTAGTATCGAAGCAGTAAATTAGTTCGTTATATCCGATATTCGTTGTAACCGTAGAGGTTGTTTAGGTCTCCTGTGCCTTGGCCCATGTGCTGGTCAGTACTGGCGGCCCATTCGGCTGAGATAAGGCCGGCATTAATTCTGCAGGGCACTGAACTATGCTATCTGCAATGGGTTCAACGCTAAGGACAAAGACAGCACACCATTCAGACGCAGCTAGGAGGTTGAAAAGTTATCACTGTGTCCCTGTGATTTGTAGAAGGCTTTTGATTTTTCTATAATTATTGAAATGTTACTTCGTGATTTGCTTTGGTGTTTATGTCGTCACCACAAACAATGTATGCATTTCTGCAACTTCCCCATGCAGACATAAAGCAAACTGTGCAAAAGGCCAAATCATTGTCAAAGTGACAAGTAGCAAATATTTGATTGATTGTGGGATTTAATGCGCCGACGCAACGCAGGCGATGAGGCGCGCCGTGGTGGATGGCTCCAGATTAATTTTGACCGCCTGGGGATCGATGTTTAACGTGCGCCGAAATCGCTAACACACGGGCGTTTTCGCTATTCGCTTCCATCAGAAAAGCGGCCGCCGTAGCCGGGAATCGAACCCGCGTCCTTGGGCTCAGTAGCACAACGCCATAGACTGAGCCACCACGGTAAGTAATAAGTAGCAAAAATTTCTCCATACTTTCAACCTATGCAACTAAATAGTATGGCCCTAAACTTAAAGTAAAAAAGATGAGAACATGCACTACCGGTAGACTTTGAGCCGTTATTCTTGCGCCTGTCAGAAGCAGAGCTTGGTTGGGCGTGACAGCTAACATGCATTGCCTTGTACCTGTTATATACAGCTAGTTAGATACTGCGTTGTGCGACTCACAGGATAACCTCTATCCTAATCATGTAGGTATGAATAAACGTCAGCTCAGCATCACCCTCCATTTTCATAGCCTGTTCTTTTCATAGTCCCTGCCAATGTCAGCATGTAGTCGGCTTAGCAAATACACCACAGCTCAGCATTCAAGTGTGCTTTGGAAGCGTTTTGCAGGAGGCACATATGCCAATGATTCCATCAAGAAAGGGAAATATTTAAAGATGACTTCCGAGGCAAGAAAGAAACAGAGAGAGAAGAAAAAAAAACATTCAAGATGCAACAGTCGGCCACAAACATTTTCAGGAGCCAATTTCGCGGGCTTTGGAGGGGGTCACCACTCACAGGTGTGCTTAAAACTAGCGATAGTGTGTGTAGTGCCCTGTTCCCCTTCTCCAAGTCATGATCCAAATATCTGGCCCCCCCTCAGTCCTTCCGAACCTTATCAAAACATCTACATGAATCTGGGTTCAGGAACATGCTTCAACTAATACTAGCAGGGAGCCACAAACCAGGTGCTGCATTCCAGCTGCCTTTCTGTGGCAATGTACAACTAGCGGAAGCAACAGCTGGTCTAGAGACACAATGCAGTACAGGCTATGGTTTAGCCCCGTTTCAGTCTTGAACATGCACCAGAATATTTCACACATGTGCAATATTGTTTTTCGCTTCCACCTGAGAAACAGCCCCCACAGCAAGGTCCCAAGAAGGCTACTGGAAGTGCATGTGTGTGTACGTGGGGGGAATGCAATTGTGGACTTCAAAGAGACAGGCCTGCCACATACCGAAGTCTTGATTTTGGCGCGACACGTTAAAGATCCTTTTAGTCGAAACTATTCCGGAGCCCTCCACTATGCCATGCCTCATAGCTCTGGATGTAGCTTCAGCACATTAAACCCCACAATCAATTAGTCAATCTCCACTTCAATCAATCTTCAATCTCCACTGAGGTTGCAATGCGAACCATGCGTCGACAAAAAAAAAAAGCAGTTTATTTTTCCGACCACAACTGCTGGCTTGTGACAGCAAATGCAATAGCACGCAAACTTTCCCATTAGCTTGCAAATCTACTAAGAATTCAGAGAACAGAAATGCAGGATGAAGAGCAGCCAAACCACTGTGACCTAGCCCACACTTTGGTTTGCCCCTCCACACCTCAGAAAGGCCTGCACATGCAATGCCTGTAAACAGTCACCTATATACATCACCGGTGCAAGCAGCACAACCCTCACCACACCATGTGCAATGCAGGTGGTTCAGTCGCAAGCACACCTTGCCTTATAAAGCACTCTTAAACTCTGATGAAGTGCAATCATCCCGCAATGTGGCGCAAAAGACATGCACACAAAAAAGTTCGCCTTACACTGTGCAGTCCTAGCAGTGGATTCTCAGCAACCAGGCTTCTCATCCATTACTGGTTTCCACTTTACGCACATAGCACGGTACCAAAAATTACCTAAGTATACTAACAGACTGGTACCTCAACTGCAGTGTGAAAAAGAAAAAAAATTGTGGCAATGACAATCAATGAATTTTACTCTTGCAAGGACTAGTCGACATGGAACGAATTGGAAAAGCTTGCCACAGACAAAACTATGTGGTGAGGGTTCTCGCAGCCAGCTATGCAGTACCCCTGCCCCTATGGTACAATATGCTAAGATGAGAGTTAGTTGGGCGATCGGTCGGTCTAGGCTGCTCGATGATATCAATTCCCAGGTAGGCCATATGAACCAAGTGCACCCATGCGCCCAACCAAATACTATATTTAATACTATACTATACCTAATGCTATAATACTATACCTAAATACTATACTTAATGCTGAACAACCGCTCGGTGCCCCTTCAGCAAAGCAACTTGAGCTCAATGCAAAACAACAGGAAATTACGCAGCCTTAAAGGGGCCACCAAGACAGACTACAAGTTCAGTTCGTTAAACGTCCCAATAAAAGTTGTGCTGGTTCAAGGAGAAATTTCAGACAAGTAGCCGAGAAATTAATGAGGACAGATAAGTGGCTACTCCCCACACTGTAAGGAGGTATCTCTACGTCACACAAACTCGTGTGATTGGTGGCTGCTGACCACTACCACCGCCAAGAGGAATTACTGGGCGATTGTAGTGGGAACCATAGTTTTGTTTGATCATGACACTTCAATGTTAACATCCAGTTCACATTGATGACCGCGTCTTTAGTGCAACCCCATATGACGTCACTCCAGCCATAATAGTACGTCACTGCAGCACAAAATTTGCAAGTTTTTCCACATTTCTCGCGTTTTTCCAGTTAAAGAAAATGCCTTTGGTGGCTGGAATGCAGGCGAGTGGGTCGACAAAGGCTGGATCGTGCAAAGTGAACAAACATATCTAATGTCTAATCGCTATATAAGGAATTAACTTCCACACACAGCTCTGACACCTGATACTGATCCAAATCAATCAACTGATTGATTGATTGATTGATTGATTGTAGGGTTTAACGCGCCGACGCAACGCAGGCGATGAGGCGTGCCGTAGTGGAGGGCTCCGGATTAATTTTGACCACCTGGAGATCTTTAACGTGCGCCGGAATCTCGTACACACGGGCGTTTTTGCTTTTCACCTCCATCAAAAAAGCGGCCGCCGTGGCCGGGAATCGAACCCGCGACCTTGTGCTCAGCAGCGCAACGCCTTAGCCACTGAGCCACCGTGGCGGGTAAATCAATCAACTGATGACCAGCTTAGTGGAAGACGTTATGAACGAATGGGACGACCTCTGTGGGGGTTTGGGTGTAATCAAACAGACAGCCCGAGCTCAAAAATCATTTCCACCGATTCGCTCACAAAAATGCCAACATGGTTTGATGTGCTTTTCAGTCAAGCGAGTTTGAAATAGCATTGAGGTGAACAGAAACCAAGGGGCCTGGAATAATATGTGCATTAGGATGAAAAATTTTTGAACCAAAAAGAAACAAAAAAAACAGGTTTCACACAAGGCAGCTTTATCATGCTGAAAAAATTCCTGCCCAAGGTAAGGCAAGCAAGCAAGAAAGGTAAAAGCACGAAAAAAAGCAACTTTTTTTTATTCTCCAATAAAACTGAACTGGACAAGAACGCTTTACTCAACAACCACAAGTGTGATATCTCTCATTCAAATTCAATTTCACATTATACAAACATTATATTTGATTAGGTTTTGATTTACACTGTTTGAACAAGTAAAAGGAACCTGCACTCAGTGTGCAGCTTAAACACTAAAGAGACTTAAGACAGGTGCTCCGCTGTTGATGAAGCATACACCTCATCACACATGCAATGACTGAAACTGATGGAAAAAAAACAGCAGATCAATGAACAAGAGCGAATGAGGCCATGTGCAGTCGTTTTTTGCCCACGGCTCGCCAGCAACAGCTGCGATGTGGTCACCTGACCACGGATGCTGGATCATCTTGGCCAGGATGAATAGTTACGAATACCTGCAAAACAGGAGAAGAGACAAATGACTCAAATCCCCCCCATCTAGCGACAACGGTGGCTGAAATGCACCGCAATCAAAGTCAAGTCGTCAATGTTCAAAGCGCAAACCACCCGCGAGTAAAAGTCCAAACTCTGACGACAGCAAACGAATCCCTCACAAGAAAACTGAGCTCCCCCCCATCGTAGTTCAAAGTGAAGCAATCAAATTCCCTTCCCTTGAAAATCGAAACTGCTTCGACCATGCCGGGAGGTGCAATCAGACAGAGGTCAGCTTCGTAACGCCAGGAACCCAGTTTCGATTCCAACCATCCGAAGTGTTTTTTTTTTTTTGTTTTCTGATTTTTTTTTCTTGGGTCATGGTCGTCATGTGCCCTACCATTGTTTAAAGTTCCTTTCCTGCAGTGCATTCAGCCACGAAAGACGTTTTCTCAACTGAAAAAAAAAAAAAAAAAACATCTAAGAAGTATTACAAAACTTTGCAATCTCGTGCTATAGTCGCGTAACATGGGCCAGCAATGAAAAACAGTTACCAGCGTGATCGTATCACCTCAGTGCTAATGCGCAGCTCACAAACAAAACTAGAGGCCCCACCCCTACAACTGCCCACTGGCGCTTCTTGGCAGTGGCTTTGGTCAGTGGCTGCCCGTCACCCAAACACGATTCCATGACACCATACAGACCTCACTAGACTAGTGGCTGGGAATTCGTCACTACTACGTCTCTCTTCCTCAAAATCTGTAATAATTATCCAAAGTTTGTCATACGATTGGTGTCATTGTTATTGGGGCAACGCAGTCTTACTAATGAACCAAGCTTGGTTTTCGGCTTTGTGGCCCCTTTAAAAACATTGTTGATGGAAGGTATGTATTTCTCACCCTCTATTCACCTGTTGCACTTGTCTATAGCTTCTTTTTCACCTTTGGCAGTTTTTATAATTCATCTAGTTCAGTGCTATGAAGCCAGAACCACTGCCACATCAACTGAACCAACCAGCAGGCTAGTTGTTGGCCTCGCGAAAAAGGGAACTAATCGACAACTTGCAGTGGGAGGAGACAGTTCTTGGTACAAGTTTCCGCAAAGGAGAATTCAACTCCCACCACATTAGTTGCAGTCACACAGCAACAGAAGAAGATAGGAGCTGCGCAACTTTAACAGGAAGACACGGAAGGAATTTTTGGAATTAAGGCAAATGTCAACTGTCTTTCGTTTGCAGAAACTGCTCCACTTTGAGAATTTGGGTTTCAAATGGCGAAACTACACGCAGGCCACACTAGACGGAAGGCAATGGATTAGTTTAGACAACCTGGGCATTTCAATGTGGACTGAAATTTTGTTATGCATATCAGCATCATTGCTGTCAAGCAAATGCACACTCTATAGCAGTGGCACGTGGGATACCAGGAACTGCTTCCCGTCAAGAAAGTGACAACATTGTCACAGGAGTGCTGACACAAAATTTCAAAGCTGAGATAACTATGTGAAACACTTTCTTTGTATATGGAGGTATCTCCCAGGCAGTTTCAACAGTAACCGGTCAGTAGAACACATTTAAAGGCACACTGCACTCAAAATTTCGACCGCGCAAAATCACTGTTCCTGCATAGTATGACTAAAAAGACCGTGATGTACGAAGTATGACGCCTAAAATGTGCGTAATTACGCCGCAAGCGACCAGCAAAAATCGGCAATTTTGAAAACGAAACTGGGAAAAACACTGCCATTACGGGCAGGCGGAAGTGACGTATCAGCCGTCGGCGCGAGCGGCCAGATGGCCTGGCGTGAGGGCGCGAGCTGTGCGGACCGGCTGACACCGCGCCCGGCTCAGCCAGCCAGGAGGAGTGTGAGAGCATGTGCGTGCGGGGGTCAGTGCCTGAAACTGAATAACCACTCATTGCACAGAGCTACCGGTCGCGTCGCAGTAGTTCTCGTGGTACCTACTACGCATGTCGAAGGCATTCAGCCAGGGTGAAATTTGAGTGCAGTTGGCCTTTAAATCAAGTTTAATCATTTTGCGCTTGAGAAAGCACAACAAAGATACACTTTTGACACTGGTATCAGTATGAAGCGATAAGCGCTGCACCAAACTGCTGACGTCACGGCTTGCTCTAGTCCACACGTACAGACTGGCAATATAGAGCGACGGGAGCTGTGACGTCAAGGGAACCCTCCGGTCATAAAGCTGCCTTAGAATTTGTTTCATCCAAACTGAAACTGACATGACTAAACGAAGCTGTAAGCAATCATTTACGTTGCAATCAACCCCCTAATGCGCCATTCTATGATTACCGACCTGGTAGGGACCCATAGCAGGGAAAATCGTTACCACGAAAACTGCGTATCAGAACTCCATCACGGTTCCAAGGAACTAAAAAATTTCTCTCCTGTGCCCAACGCAGCTTTCCGGGCACATCAATACACATCATCACGGCTTTCAAAGCAATTTACCCGAGCCGCGTAGGCCACTCGAGGTCTGCGACTCTGCCGCCCACAAGCAGTAAGCAAAGAAATAAAACAATTCAAACTATTTAGTCACTCAAAACCTTCACGGGGTCGAGGAAGAAGCGAACACGTGCCCACCAACCAGGTAGAGTTTGTTGTAATGAACTTTTCCAGTACTGATCCCCCTAGCGGCCCTCACAGCAAACTAGCAGTCAAGGCAGGGAAGATATCGCTGTCGAAAAACTTGTGCATGGAACATTCTCATTGCCCCCCCTCCTCCCCCATCACTCCTACTTTTCCTGTGAAAGCCACAGAAGCAGGTGCACATTACCGAAATTAACCTGCAGTGGCCGAAGGGCAGTTTTCTTTACTTTTTGGGGCTTTGTAACTCACAAACTGGAAGCCATGTGCTTGCTGTGTGGGTAGGCAGCCTTTCTGTCCTTTGCAACTTTTGTTTTCCTACGTGTGTACATACAACAAAGCCACTGCAAACTGTTGAAAAAGCGGGTATGTACAAAAAGGTTCAGCGCCAGAAAGTAGCAAGCCTTCTCCAGATGTGTCAGGTGTTTATTTTTCCTAGGGCAAGGTGGATAGGCAGCTCGCGCATGTGTGGATTGCTCTGGAAAAAAGGTCTATTGGTTGTCTCGGGCTTAGTGGTATCAAAAGCTTTTTTTTTTTTTTTTTTTCGCAAGCTTGCATTTGGTTTCTCTGGTCGCGAAACCATTTAGCTTGCATGGCCGTAGATGAACCTGTCAGAATCTTCAACTGCCCCTAAACCTGTACGAAAATAAGGGCTGTGCCCTCCTCTTCTGCTGTTCTCGCGAAACCAGTAAGCATTGAGAGAACCAAGTTCATCGAATGTGAGATGAAATGTTCTTCAGCTGGAAGGCTTTCTTGTGAATGCGGTACAGTAGACATTCGGCTGCAATTTCAGTAAACGTCCATTTCCCTTCGCAAAAGCTTCACTTTGAACTTCAGTGCAAGGGGCCCGGGTGCCAGAGAGTTGTGTCAGCCAAACTGCTCAAGCTTGTGGTTGTCAGTTCTTTTTCTGGTGCCGCAAAACAATGCCTTTCTTGCATGCACTTTCTCACGCCTGTTTGACTTCTCCGCATGGCGTGCGCTCTACAGTGGGCTTTCTTGCATGACACTAGAGTTGTGCGGGAAAACCAGGCGGACATAGGTGTGCGGGGCAACTTTAGCTGCAAGAGCAAATTCTTACAGCAAAGCTGTATACCTCTACCCACCAATGGTTTCATCTCCGTGTGCAAGAAGGATCTCCATGGGCAAAAACGCCACGGCCCCAAAGCCTAAGACACTGAGCGCACGCGTCAGTCTAATCAGGCATACAGAATAGAGCTCAGAATTAATCGTTAAAGGAAACCACAAAACAAGCATCGAAACCACATTATGGACGATAAGGTGCTTGCAAACAATGTGACCCCCCCACCATGTCTTCCTGGTAAAGATTATGTTGGCAGATTATGTTTGAAGGCTAGGCAGGACTTGTCACTAGAAAGCACTAGATAGAGCAGTCCTTGCCCAAGACGCCGAGTGCACGCGTCTGGCTAGGCAGGAAACAGTATTTGCAAGCCGATTGTAGTATCAGCAGATAAGGTACTTAATTTTATTAAACGGGCTCATGAACTGAAACCCTTCCCGCTCCACAAAGGTATAAATTAAATACATTGAAAATGGATGTTGGGATTTAAAATTTAAAAAATGTAAAAAGGTAATTAAACAAGATAATTACGCAGAAAGAGTACCATCACTGATATGCAAGTCAGCAATGGTGGCCATTTTGTTTATCAGCGTTGCAAGATTGCTGCATCTACAGCCTTGCCGTCAACTTTGATGGGTCGTTTGTTAAAGGAGCCATGAAGAGAAAATACAACTTCGTTTATTTTGAAAGAACTAGGATTCAGTATCTCACTCAGCTCCATTACAGCCACAAGAGATGTTTTTTTTTAAAGAAAAAAAAGCAAGAAGTATTTAAAAACTTTCAAATTTTGCGCCACAGTGACGTGTTGTGAGCAAGAATGACGTCATACGGGCCAACAATAAAACACAATTTTCAGTGCGTTAACTGCACGTTAGCATTCATGTGATGCGGTCAAATGGAACTAGAGGCCCCATTACAGACGTCCAGTCATGTGTCGTCACGACAGGTCAGTTTAGGCAGCCGCCAATCGCACAAACAAGGTTCGGTGACGTCGTAGAAAAGTTGCGGGAAATTGGCTAGGGGGTCGCGACTGCTTCACACGTTTTCTTCAATATCTCCGTTATTTGTTCGAAGATTGCGAAGATATTGGTATCGTTGTTATCGGGACTAAGCAGTGTTTCTAATAAACCCAACTTGTATTTTGTCGTCATGGCTCCTTTAACACTACCGAAGTGCAGCAAAACAGCCTCTTTGGACACACTTCTGCTGATGAAATGCTGTTACACATGTTATCTTTGATTCGCATTCGGAAAGAACAGGGAGGACAAGCTAAGCCTACCAGAGTTAACCGTATAAAACGCATACACAACAAAAATGGCGACGCGCAAGAACCATCACAGTGTAAACTATGTCACGCAACACTAACTGACCAACGATCACGGTGGCGGCATGGAACAATAGAAGAAAAGAGTGCCGATACTCTGTACCCCTTATCTCGTGACACTAGCCCAGCGCAAGCGACAAGCCCGCTGGGACAACGAGAAACATTTCTTATCTTCCTCCATCACCATTTGTAGTGGCTTACAACAGCTTTGCTGGACATCCACGTTCGCAGGACGGGGTGGCGACATATTTTTTTTTTTTACAATTGGGACGTGAATGATCATTCATTGTGGGGTACCCTGTCAACTGGCGAGCCTTGCGACAAGTGCGACGTGGTCACCTGATGGGGAACTCTGGATCGTCGCGGCCCGGATGAGTAGTTTCGAATACCTGCAAGACAGGAAAGACACAAACAAAACTGGTTGCACATCTGCTCGCGTCGTTGCAAATGTCGTCAAAAGGCGATAATCAACTGCCGCCCCTGCCCGTGGGCTACAGCCTTGCATGCACCATCTGCCCACATTAGAGGTTTGTGGTGCTCAGTTTTGCTGTGCTCACACTGCACCACCCCGTCTGTTGGGACTTAGCCCTCGAACTAGTATAAGCACAATGCTCAGGGACCAGCCTTGTTTGTATCTTGTGGTTAAAAAATAGTCTTCAATACGTTTTTTTCCCCCATTTGCTGTCACAAAAATCGAGCACACATGTTTTATTGACTGATTGATTGTAGGGTTTAACGCACCGACGCAACGCCAGCGATGAGGCGTGCCCACGGAGCAAGATAAACAGGAGCACCGACTTCGCTCTCTCCTGCGGGCTCTTAAAGTCCATCACTCGCGGAGCGCAATGTAGATGGCGCAGCGAATAGTCCGGCGGCTAAGCGGCCGGCGTTCCCCGTGCGCCAGCGGGCGCGTTGGCGGAAAACGCATTTCGTCGGCTTTTGTCGTCTGCTTCGGCGACGGTAGTTTTGGGCACGGAGTGTTTTGGGCCTGCGTTGGCGCCGCTTCGCGTTCATTGCGCTCCTCCTTCACACGGCTTGATTAACTTGTTCGACAGCACCTTCTGGGCAACCCGAACCCGAAGGAATTGAGTGGTCGTACGGCACGGCAAAGATGCGTTAAGGATTGGTTTGCACGGCGGGAAAACAAAATGTAGAGCGCACATATAGACATATGGCTGCTATACAAACACTACCTTTTGCGCAGTGCTTGCCGAAAAAGTGACTCCGTTTTGTAAATTTGTGAACACCAATTCGGCTGTGTTTTAACAGGTTTTACAAAAGGCGAAAGGAGCAACTGGTTCTGATCACTAGCGATTATAAAAGTTGCCGCAGCTTTCTCGCCGTTCTCCAACTTACGTCCAAAACAGAGTGTGCCTAGAACACGGACCGGCACTCACACGCTCATCAGAAAATAACAGAAACGCGATAACATCACCCGCGACTGCCCGCGACGTAGCAATCTGCTCAAGATTGAGGCCCTGACAGTGCGGTCTTTTCACAAGCCTTCATTTCGCGATATTTGAATTCGTCCGGACTCTATATCTCTGTCGTGATGACTCGCCAAAAGAAAAGGTTTGACGAGCCAGTTGTTTTGCTGGTCAGCCGCTTAAAGAAAAAAAAAAAAACGCCGGGAACTCTAGGAGAAGGCCCAAAATTGCAGCCATACAAATCGTAGCATTTTATTTGGAGTCCACGGCGTTATCGACGAGATAACACGACCGTAGAGCGACAGTGAACATCAGGCGGTAAGTTGCGGTATGGGTTACAATGAAGGTTGCGTTTGATATTCTTGGGTGCCTTATCAAGATGACAGTGTTTTTGTACACTTATTACAACAGGGCAGCCGTCCAATTCAGTCACTGGCATAGAAATGTGTGTCTCATTGCCGTTTGCCGATGGAGACTCTGGGCGACCCTTGTAAGCATTGTTCGTGCGCAGAAGCGGCATAAATAATTAAGCAGGCGGCCGGAGAGCGGGCCAACAACAGAGGGTAATATTTGCGCTGCATCGGTTTGTCGTAAGCAGAATCACGCTAGACTGCATGTTGTGGCGTTTCATATTAGGTACTCTTGCTCATTCTTTGGTGATTCTAAAGTCGTCGTCGTTCAGTTGCGTCTTACATCTGCTGGGTTAGTACAATATTTTTAGCGGGTCTTCATAATGTCAGAATAAACGCCCCCCGATAGGGAATAAGCGATCGCCATATATGCGGTGGCGTGCGATTATCTGCGCCGTCTATTCCGGCTGCGCACGGGTGCTTAAATTCCGCGCGTGCAGGCATTCCTCCTGCATAGTAGGACTGGCATACGACAGGCGTCGTTGCGAAAGAAACGACACCTCTGGGGAGAGCGAAGAAGGGAAGAGCGAAGAAGGGAAGGGCCGGGAATCGAACCCGTGACCTCGTGCTCAGCAGCACAACGCCTTAGCCACTGAGCCACCGCGGCGGGTGAGCACACATAATTTAATTAACAGAATACTCTAAACAACAGTTGTGCATTGACGCGCTTCCTCAAATGACCCCAATATCTTTTTTTTTTTTTTTTTGCCGGACAATGTTGACGAATATGGAGCATCTTTCTAGGTTTATTAAATTGAAAGTGCTTTGCCTACACAAATGTCTCACTCAAAAACTAATTTCACCTTTTGACCTAGCAAATGAATCGAGGGACAGAGAAAGAGAGAGAGAGACAGTATTCGCATTTAAGTAGCCCAAGAAGCTCTTAAAAAGCTTCAATAAAAATGTCTTTAACAACCCATCCCTTGAGCAGTGGGAATCTGTGCTGACCAGCTCGGTGCTGGAAGTTCAAGAAGCCCTGGTGCAATGAGCCCTGGATTCAATGTAGGCTCATGGCCTCCTTGACATAGGTGGCTGATCACATCCTTGTCGCTATAGCATCTTGCTCCAATAAATGTCAATTTCTCCTCCTCTCCGTCACCATTATGTTAACACTGTTGTTCCTCTGTTCCCAAATTACAACTCTGTCCCCTTAAACCTGAAACCCCCCAGAAATCAGATTTCGGGGGTTTAATTCTCCAAAGCCGTACTTGGGCTACGAGGTGCGGACGAGTGGAGGGCTTCTCCGTATTAATTTTGACCACCTCAGAATCTTTGTCCTTTTGAGGGTTTTCGCCGCATACGTGGGGCAGTGGTTTCCCGTCCCACAAGGAAGTCTCCGTTTGAAATTACCAGCCATAATGATGACGCACGCTCACTGGGAGGTGCTGCCACCTCCTAGGGCTTACAAGAAGCGTTTGAAATTTGATTGTGCTACCTTCTTGAGTAGATGAACAGAGCCCCCTAGCTTCAGCGTGTCACGCGGTCTGTGTCAACATCCTATAGTGGTTTCGATTGATTGATTGATTGATTGATTGATTGGTTGATTGAATGTGGAACACTTGTGGAACACTTGATTGAAATGGAACACTTGGAGGACAATGATGTCCCAGGTTCCACAAACGGACTGGCGCAGAGAAATCCGTGAGGGGGCGTTACATCCAGTTAGGAATTAAGTGTTATCGTCATCGCAATTGCAGAGACGGTGCACACTAAGCGCAATGGCGCAAGGCAACATCTCTTGTTGCGAAGCAGCAAATTCATCGGGATCTCCGGCAGGGTTTCAAGCGCGGAAGCCTCGCAAAAAACACGGGCTTTCGCAGTCGACAGTTTTGACCATCAGAAAAGCTAAAGATTTATCCAAGAAGGCCGGCACCAGAGGACAGATGACCAGCGAAATAAGGTTAGAGATCCCCTGTACGGTGACGTCGAAGAGTCTCTTTACCAATGGTTCTAGACCACTCGTTACTGGAACATCTGCGACCACCACAACAACTGCCACGTTTTCACAACATGCCCTGCAGTCCACAGAGTCGCTGGTTGGTTTCTTGCATGCCAAAGGACTGCCGCACACAAGCAGGCAACAATTGGAAGCGATGTGAGCAGCAATTGTCAAGCTGGGGCTGCCGCTCAAGCAAGCGCAAATTTCAGACTTCTTTAATCACAGCTAAACAATTTTCTGCTAATTCATGTACCCCTGTAATAAAGTGTTCTTTACCATGTCTCGTGCAGTTTGACTCGATTCACCCCACTTAGCGAGTAACTAAGAACATGCACAGGGAAGTACACGAGCATTTTTTTTTTTGTCAGTACACATAACGATAGTTGGTTTACGATGAGATTTTCCAGTTTTGTTAATATTGTTTTCAGTGGGTTGCACTGCACTGTATTTGTTCAGGTGTGTGCCCAAAAGCTGTGTTTGCTGTACTGCCCAGCGCATTGCCCTTAGACAAAAACAAAATGCAATAACCAGGAGCTAGGACGGGTGAGAAGCGCTGTGATCGAAGCCGCTTTTGTCGTGCTTGTGACAGCGCCTCCGTTAATTTAAAATCAACAGAGGTTCTGGCTTTTTTTAATGCAGTTGGTTTATGCTTATTGAGTGTTTTTTTTTTTCGACCACAGGGAAGAGCACAGGCTTGTGCACGGCGCCTGTAGTGTGAGCTTTGTTTCTGCAACATATCGTTAATGCTTCACGCTCCCCATATGCTTCCGAAGAAGTGCCTTACTCTGCTCCGCAATTGTGGTTGCGCCGTGTTTTCGCGTCATGTTGTTCATGCCTGCAAAGTGCTCGCTTTGGAGTTACAAGGCACTGTCTAGTCATTGCCTATGATTGCAGTACAAAAACTACAGTGCAAGTCATTTTTAAAATGCGTGCCGTGTCCGCTCTGAATTTCTGAAGTGCCGCCTCATAGTTGTTTGGCGAGTGGACTGCTGCGACTGAGTGTCGAAAACTGTGTTCTTTTGGTTTAAAAAGAACACCATGACTCCTAAACATGTGAAGTAGCTTCTGGTTTTGCACAGAAAGCAATGAGAGATTGATGCTGAGAAAAAAAATTGACGTTCAATATTAAATTTGATTTTCGGCTTTCTTTCTCATTCGATTCGAAACCTACTGTTTGGTATTCCCACACCTTTACTATTTTGCTATTTTATGTGAATCCCTTCCAGATGCGAGTTAGTTGAACTAAGCTGTCCATATTGCTTATCAACGAATAGTTTTCATTCCATGAAGTTCGGTAGCCGCATTGAGCGATGAAAAAACGCGACAGATACAAAAACTCATTGCAGTGCTCATCCAGCGCAATTATGTTAGAGTAAAAAAAGAAAGAAAACAGGTGCGACAGCTCAGCAAAATATGTGCACATCAGCACGTAAATGTTGGCCATAAAGTCGTTAGCTTCACAAAGAAACGAAAACCATTATGCCCCCTTCCCTTCCTTCCTCCAAAGGAAAAAAACAAAAATTATTCATGATGCACAAGAGAAAAAGGCAACATTATTATTGTCACGAAGACAAGGACGATGCAGTGGTGTTGAATGAGAAACACGTTTATTGGAGCGAACTTGTGCTCCCCTAACAACTCAAAAGAATACAGAGGCGGCGAAGCAGCGGTCAACAAAGTGACTTGCACAGGCGAGTGTCGTTGAATCGAATGCCCCGGCGTCCGCACTGCAGGCTTTTTATCTTTTGGCGCGCGTGGTTCTCGAAACGTCGATTCGCATCGAGAACATAGTAGATCCAAGAAGATTATTCTGGGCTGTTCACGTTAGATCGGAATGCTCTCCCTATCACAACAGATAACACATGCGGCACAGAAAGAAAGAATGGAACACGCGCTTCCCTTGGCGCAGAGATAACACAGACCGGCGCAGCCGGACGGTAAAAGCAAAACACAAATAAACAAACCCAATGTATGGTTCGCGGCATTACCCCCCCCTCTAAGAGTGCATCGACCCGATGCTAACATAAGCGACAGTCCGAACAAATGAAAATAAAAGTTCGTCATCGTCCGTAGAAAGGTTTTAAGCGAACCACGTGGACGACTTCAGGCCGCGTGCGTCGTCGTGATGTGCCGGAGTCACCATCGGGGATCACTTCGTAGGTAAGTTGGCCAACACGTCGTAGAATCTGGTAGGGTCCGAAATACCGTCGCAGGAGCTTCTCACTGAGTCCGCGTCGTCGGATGGGAGTCCAAACCCACACACGATCCCCTGGTTGGTACTCGGCGTCTCGGCGTCGGAGGTTGTAGCGGCCCGCATCCACCAGCTGCTGGTCCGTTATACGAACTCGAGCGAGCTGGCGGGCCTCCTCCGCACGTTGAAGATATCCGTGGACGTCGGCGTTCAGGTCGTCGTCTTCTACGTGCGGAAGCATGGCGTCGAGCATCGTAGTCGGCCTTCTACCGTAGACAAGCTCGAACGGCGTCAGCTGTGTCGTCTCCTGGATAGCCGTGTTGTACGCAAACGTGACATACGGGAGCACTTCGTCCCAAGTCTTATGTTCAACGTCAACGTACATTGACAGCATATCTGCGATTGTCTTGTTCAGACGTTCTGTTAGTCCGTTCGTTTGGGGGTGGTACGCCGTCGTTCTTCGGTGATCCGTGTTGCTGTAGCGTAATACTCCTTGCATCAGCTCCGCAGTAAATGCCGTTCCGCGGTCTGTGATTAGGACTTCCGGGGCTCCATGTCGCAGCACAACTTGGCTTATAAAGAACTTCGCCACTTCTTGTGCAGTCCCGCTCGGAAGAGCGGCGGTCTCTGCGTAGCGCGTCATGTAGTCTGTCGCTACGACAATCCACTTGTTCTGTGATCGTGACGTAGGGAACGGGCCTAAAAGGTCCATTCCAATCTGTTGAAATGGTCTCGATGGGACGGCGATCGGTTGCAGAAGTCCGGCGGGTCTTGTCGGCGGCGTTTTTCGTCGCTGGCAGTCACGGCAGCTCCGGACGTAGTGGGTGACGTCAGAGGTAAGGCCGGGCCAGTAGTACCTCGCCTTGATTTTTCCAATAGTGCGGGCTGTGCCCAGATGTCCGGAAGACGGGTCGTCGTGGCACGCTTCCAAAATTTCGTCACGAAGGTCCGCGGGGATGACGAGAAGGTAATTCGCTCTTGTTCCGGGGCTGAAATTCTTCTTCACAAGGACGGAGTTTCTTAGGCTGAATGCTGGTAAACTGCGTTTGAAGGTCCTAGGAACGGCAACGTTGCATCCCTCGAGGTACTCGATTATGACGCGTAAGTCGGGGTCGGCACGCTGCTGGGCGGCTAGGTCGCTCTCCGTCACGATCCCGAAGAACGCGCTGTCTTCATCAGAGTCTTGTGGTGGTGGGTCGACGGGGGCGCGGGACAGGCAGTCGGCGTCGGAGTGTTTCCTGCCGGATTTATAAACGACTGTAACGTCGAACTCCTGCAGGCGCAAGCTCCACCGCCCAAGACGGCCAGAGGGGTCCTTCAAATTGGCGAGCCAACACAGCGCATGGTGGTCTGTTACAACCTTGAATGGCCTTCCATACACGTATGGGCGAAATTTTGAAATCGCCCATATAATAGCCAGGCACTCTTTCTCAGAGGCAGAATAGTTTTTCTCCTCCTTCGACAGACCACGGCTAGCATAGGCGATTACCCTTTCGCAGCCGCTTTGCTTTTGGACAAGGACGGCACCCAAGCCTATATCACTGGCGTCCGTATGCATTTCCGTTTCGGCATTTCCGTCGAAATGAGCGAGCACGGGCGGGCTTTGCAGGCGTTTTTGCAGCTCGCCGAATGCTTTTTCTTGGTCGTTTTCCCAGCTGAAAGGGGTGCTATCTTTCGTCAAGCGCGTGAGTGGCTCTGCAATGCGTGCGAAGTTTGCGACGAAGCGCCGGTAGTATGCGCACAGCCCGAGAAATCTCCGCACGCCCTTCTTGTCTTTTGGCCTTGGGAAGTTCGCAATGGCTGAAGTTTTTGCCGGGTCAGGTAGGACTCCCGCGGCGTTGACGACGTGGCCCAAGAACTTGAGTTCCCCGTATGCGAAACGGCACTTTTCAGGCTTCAGCGTCAACCCCGACGTACGAATGGCCTCGAGTACAGACTCCAACCTTGCAAGGTGTTCGTCGAAAGTCCGGGCGAATACCACTACGTCGTCGAGGTATACGAGGCAGGTGTGCCACTTAAGGCCAGCTAGCACAGTGTCCATGACTCTTTGAAACGTCGCTGGTGCTGTGCACAGCCCAAACGGCATCACCTTGAACTCGTATAGGCCGTCTGGGGTTATGAATGCAGTCTTCTCTCGGTCTCTCTCGTCCACTTCAATTTGCCAGTAGCCGGTCTTCAGGTCCATCGATGAGAAGTACTTCGCGTGGCAGAGGTGGTCGAGGGCGTCGTCGATTCGGGGGAGGGGGTACACGTCCTTTTTCGTGATTTTGTTCAGTCGCCGGTAGTCAACGCAAAACCTTAATGTGCCGTCTTTTTTCTTTACGAGTACGACGGGCGCAGCCCAGGGGCTTTTCGATGGCTGTATAATGTCATCGCTCAGCATGTCGTCGACTTGAGTCCGGATGGCTTCCCGTTCGTGTGAAGAGACGCGGTACGGTGACTGTCGGGTAGGTCGGGCTCCATCTTCGGTTATTATTCGGTGCTTCGCTAGAGGGGTCTGACGTAGTTTTGCGCTCGACGAAAAACATTCGCTATAGCGACGCAGCAAAGCCAATAATTTTTTCCGTTGTTCTTGCGGTAGCGCCGGATTCACGTCGAATGGCTGCGGGAGCTTGAATGTTTCTACGGGTGTGCGTTCAAAGTCGGCGACTGCGATCACATCACTTGCTTCTTGCGTTTCTTCGAGGAACGCAATTGCAGCTCCCTTGTTTAAATGCTGGTACTCTTCGGTGAAATTAGTGACCAAAACGTGAGATTGGCGTTGCTTAAAGTGCGCAATGCCTCTTGCGACGGAGACACCGCGGTCGAGAAGCAACCTTCGATCACTCTCTACGATAGCGTCGATGTCAGAAGCAGCATCCTCACAGTAGACGGCGATCATCAAGCTTGCGCGGGGTGGCAGGGTGATGTGATCGTCGGCGATCCTGACAGCAGCACGGTGATCGGGTTTCGGCTGCGGCGTCGTGGAGTGATTGGAGGAAAATGTTATCGACTTGGTCTGCAGATCAATTATTGCGCCGTTGTCCGTCAAAAAGTCCATTCCGAGAATCACGTCGCGGGAGCAGTTAGGCAGAACGACGAACGCTGCAGGGTACGTTGTGCCGTCTATGGTGACGCGCGATGTGCACGTTCCACTTGGCGTCACGAGGTGGCCTCCTGCTGTGCGTATGTGCGGACCGTCCCATCTGGTCATAACTTTCTTCAGTTTAGACGCAAATGGTCCGCTCATTACCGAATAGTCAGCTCCCGTGTCTACGAGGGCGACTACGTCAAAGCCGTCGATGGACACCTTGACGTCAGATGCAGTCGTCCTCGAGTTGCGGGTTCGTCGGGGCGTCGTATCTCTGCTTGTACGTGTTGATGCTCGGGCACTGTGCATCGTCGTTGTCGTCGTCTTCTCAACGGACGTCTTGGTCAGGTCGGGTACGCGTCGCGCCGTGTAGCTGTCGTCGTGTTCAGGAGTCTCGTTAGGGCTAGGTCGGGTCGTCGGGATGAGGGCATGTCGTGAATGATGGTCTTCAGCGAGTCGCTGCGTCGTTGGAGGGTTTTCATTTTTCCGCCGTTGTGCAACTTTACCTCCCGAAGTTGCTGCTTTTAGTTTCCCCCGCGTGGGCTGGGTGACCTTCCACGTGAGAAGTCAGCAGTGCTGCGGCGGTTTGGTGACTGAGACGGGTAGGGCGACGGTGAACGGTTGAAGCGGGCTGGTCCTCCGTTGGTGTTGGAGAGGTATTCTTCGATCTCAGCAGGGCGCTGGCCGTATCGGGGGCGTGGGGCGTCGACGGAGAACCCTCGCAAACCGAGCCTTTTGTAGGGACAGCGACGGTAGATGTGGTCGGCCTCTCCGCAGTGGTAGCACAGCGGGCGATTATCGGGCGTTCGCCACACGTCGGTCTTCCTTGGCGTCTGGTATTGGTCTACAGGGCGTCGGGCGGGCGGCGTTGGACGGCGGTATGGCTCAGCCTCTTGACGACGGGTTGGAGCAGGGCGGGGTTGACGAACAGCCGAGGAGTAGGTCATGGCTTGTGGTTCGCGGGGTGCTTCCGACGGCGTAGAAGTTCCCAGTGCGTTTTGGACTTCTTCTCGGATTACGTCGGTCAGGGAAGCCACTTGAGGTTGCGGCGTCGTTGGAAAAAGCTTCCGAAGCTCCTCCCTGACCACTGCTCGGATGGTCTCTCGCAATGTATCGGAGCTTCCATTTGCAGCACCGATGGTCTCCGAGAACAGCGCGTTGACAGGGCGGTCGTACTGCCTCGTTCGAATTTCTAGCGTCTTCTCCATCGCGGCCGCCTCAGACGCGAATTCGGCCACTGTCTTCGGAGGGTTACGGACTAGACAAGCAAAAAGCTCTTGCTTCACTCCTCGCATTAGAAACCTGAGCTTCTTTTCCTCGGTCATTTCAGGGTCCGCACGACGAAAAAGTCGCTTCATCTCTTCAATGAAAATCACGACTCCTTCGTTGGGGTGCTGCGTTCGAGTTTCAAGCAAAAGCGCAGCTCGCTCTTTTCTCACCACGGTAGTGAAGGTCTTAAGGAACTCCCTCTTGAATTGAGTCCAGTCGGTCAAAGAGCTCTCATGGTTCTCGAACCAAGTTCGAGCAGCATCTTCTAAGTAAAAGAAGACATGCCGGAAAGTTTCTTCGTCGTCCCACCTGTTGAAGATGCGGACGCGCTCCAACTTCTCCAACCATTCTTCTGGGTCTTCTGCGGGGGCTCCTCGGAACGATGGCGGTTCTCGGGGCTGCTGCAGGATGATTGGCGACGTTGTTTCTTGCACCATGGTGTTGGTTGCAGCGTTCCTTCTCTTGGGCCCTTCTGGCAGAAGACCGAACTCGGGCGGTAAATCTTGCAGGCGGGGGCTGGCTCTTGTTGGACTGGCTTGGCGGCTTTTCGAGGTTGTAGTGGGCATGAAGGGTGCGTACCCCGCACCTCCACCAGATGTCACGAAGACAAGGACGATGCAGTGGTGTTGAATGAGAAACACGTTTATTGGAGCGAACTTGTGCTCCCCTAACAACTCAAAAGAATACAGAGGCGGCGAAGCAGCGGTCAACAAAGTGACTTGCACAGGCGAGTGTCGTCGAATCGAATGCCCCGGCGTCCGCACTGCAGGCTTTTTATCTTTTGGCGCGCGTGGTTCTCGAAACGTCGATTCGCATCGAGAACATAGTAGATCCAAGAAGATTATTCTGGGCTGTTCACGTTAGATCGGAATGCTCTCCCTATCACAACAGATAACACATGCGGCACAGAAAGAAAGAATGGAACACGCGCTTCCCTTGGCGCAGAGATAACACAGACCGGCGCAGCCGGACGGTAAAAGCAAAACACAAATAAACAAACCCAATGTATGGTTCGCGGCATTATTAGCAGTTGTCCACAAAATGCTCTCTCATTTCTCCTGCTTGGAATAGCTAACAAGATTTGAGACACGAAAAGGATTTCTTCATAAATAGCAAATACAAACAACAGACTGCCAGTTTATAACTGGATCCCCTGCCTTCAGCTATCCAAGGCATTTGAGTCATACGTCGGTTGGAAAACTGTAGGCACATACAACAGAAATCTCAGATCTGTCAATTGTCTATCACCAATGACACGAGGCTATAACATGATCCTTCATTTTAGATGCGACACTCAGAGCATCTCTTGTCGGCGGCCCTGTCCTTCCTGCGTGCGTCCGTTGTTGTCCGCAGCCACTCTCCCCCTCTCCTCTCCGATAGCAGACACTCTCTCGCGAGGGGCATTGGATTGCATTCAATTGGATTGGCTTGGATTGGCTTGGCTTGGATTGGATTAAAGTGGATTGTGTTGCGCCATAGCCGCGGCACTCTCTCTCTCTGCGGTCTCCTCTTCTTCGGGCGCGCTGCGCATATAACCGGTGTGCCGCTCTCCGGCGGCCTTTCGGTCGACGGTTGCTCTCCGCTTACGCTTGAACCCCCCTCAGCGTCGCATCACACCAGGGTTCCCGCGAGGGGAGGTGGGCGTAATTTTTTCACTTTTCTTCTTTCTTTTCTTTTGGCAATTTCATTGGCTCACTTATTGGCATTGCTACAGGGCACTGAGAAAGTATTCAGACAGCCAATTGCTGGACTTCAATGCAGATCACATTTTATGAAAGTAAACAAGTACGCGAGGCATCAAATATGAGCCTCTTGCGGTGGACACGCTCGTGGTGGTACCTTCAATACCAACGTAAAACAACTCCTAGGCCTTTGCAGCTTGTCTGATGCATGCTCTGGGGTTGCAGTCCAAAGATTTCATTAATAAAAACACCCGACTTACGCCGATAGCAAGGTTGAAAAAGTCGTGTCAAATCATACCTGTCCAGGCACTGAAAGCAAATACCCACAGTCCATAAGCCTGGGGTGAGCAGCTTTCAGCTTACTGGAAAAGTTTTCGCAAAGCGGGCACCAAAATTGTTTGCTATGTCTAGCAACAGCTGCTCTTAGGTACTAATGCTGTTCCAGAAATCGAGAACCTCCTGCACACCTTAAAGCATCGTGCTGAGCCAACCACACCTTCCATTTGATGCTTTGCAACAGTTCCAAGGGCATTTTTGTAAACCTGCTTTTGTAAGAACTGGTTCTCTACTTTATTTCTAATCATTCCTAACAGAAACAGGCTTGTTAGCACGTTTCCGACTGGCTAAAGGTGGTCTACAGTAGCAAGAAAAGAAAGCGAACAAGGAAATGTCACATTTCGGTGAAACATTGGCTGAAGTTGGTGATGACAATTTTTTGACAAAAAAAAAAAAATAAGCAGTAGGCACCGACACCCCCCCCCCCCCCCCCCGCGCACAATGCGAAAAAAAAAAAGAAAAAGAAATGCTTTTATATTGCGAGGCACCCAGGCTCAACTACAACCACAGGAAACATTTTTTTTTTCTTTGCAATTGGCTGCGCATGTTATTGTTCTCCACTGCCACTAACCCCGTACTCCTCGGGCCTTTGGGGTTGTAGCCCAGTGGTTAGGTTTACAGTTTCGCGACGTAAAGATTCCGGGTTCGAGTTCTGTGATTTCCCTAACCACATTTTTTTCTTCAGGCTTCGAGGTTTTTTGGGCCCGTTGGATGAATTTGTGTTGGCCTGAATAGCTCTGCTGTCAAAAAAAACTTACACTGGTGTGCTAAAAGAAACTGCTGGCCTTCAGCACACTCGTACCATGCTCACAACATACGATAAAGCATGGTTCACCCTAATCCCACCGTGTAACAATTTTCTCTTGCACCTGTAGTTGCCCCGTGACCCCACCCCCTCTACCTTGTGCCCGGCTTTCCTGCACAGCTTTAATGTTGTGCAAATAGCTGACTTTTAAGCACACAACAAACGGAGAAATCAAACAGACGCAAGTGCATGCGTGACTTGCGCATGCAATGACGCAGTGATTACCGTTGTGACGTTGAAATAGCACGCACGGCTCTGATGCTAACACCTCCGGAGTCTGTAAGAACATAGTGGGGACCCGCAGCAATGGCTCGGTGGCTAAGGCGTTGTGCTGCTGAGCACGAGGACACCGGATCGATTCCCGGCCGCCGCGGCCGCTTTTCTGATGGAGGCGAAAAGCAAAAACGCCCCCCGTGTGTACGAGATTCCGCCGCACGTTAAAGATCTCCAGGTGATCAAAATTAATCCGAAGCCCTCCAATATGGCGCGTTAAACCCTACAATCAATCAAATCAATGTTCTGCATACTGGACTGTTGGCTTGTTGGATAAAGTAAACCCGTCTGGCCAGTGGTCAAGCCTTGATGAAACCTTCTTTGGACGGTCGTTGTGAGTGAAGATAATTCATCCATCGGCGTGTTAAACCCTACAATCAATCAATCAATAATCAAGAAAATAAGTGGGGCCTCGGCAGTCCAACTGGCGAAGAATCAGTCCCGATGTCAGGAGGAACTTGAGTGGACAGAACGCGGCATGCCGTTTTGTAGTCCAGAGAAGAGGCGCCACCTTTCTAGAGCAGCTGCGGGAGAGGACCACCAATGTCCCCAAATCTCAGAACAAAACGACAGAAATCCAAACAAAGGACCTGAAAACTCGTCAGATACTTGAACAACTGTGGTTCCTCAAAGAAGCCCCTCATAGCCTTAGCCTTCTTCAGGTGTGGTGGCTTGCCTTCTTTGTCGACCAACATTCAAGCGCGAGTGCTTGGAGGTCACTGAACCATCATTTCCTAGAGTTAAGGAGGATGAGGCGAGCCTTTTTTCACACAGTCGAGCACAACCGATAGCAAGACAATGTGTTCAACTAAAGTGTGGCCAAACATCACGGTTTTCCCCGTTTAATTCCTCAGAAAATTGCGTCTGTGCACCACTCAACACTCGCAGGCACACTGCACGGTTCAAAGTGCCCCACATTACATATCCCGTGTAACCAAAAGTACTTCTCTTACTTGCTCAGGGTGCGCTGCAATTTGCCAAAACCCTAACCACAAATCCTCACGTGAAAATCGGAGGCTGAAGGAAATTCGAGAAAGCAAGTACACATCCTTTGCAGCGACTGAATTGAGAGCGTGGCAGTGGACATAAAACCTCCAGGTTCCATCTTTTAGCCTCGTGCGTATTACAGGAGCTGCCCATGGAATGCAATATATTCCCAGGTGACATCTTGTGTCAGCACCTCCTGGACTCAATCAGCTATGCTCTTGAGTTCCTGAGTATAACTCTGAATCCCGGTGGAAATACCCTCTAAGTTTTTTGCTGAATCAGGGTAGTGGACCCAATGCTAAACATGTGATGCAGAAATAAAGAGGGTCGGTTGGCTGTCTTTGGCCGAACTAAAAACTGGGGGGGCACTTGGCAAAGATACCAAGTAATACGCGGTGTTCATCAGGACAAGGCAATTTGTCAATCCTGGCGAGCGGTTGTGAACTATTTGACAGAAGTAGAATTTCTAGACCTAATTTCATACCACGCATAACTACAACCTGGCCCTCTATGCCAGCCACCCTCACTGTCCTCGACTGATTTTACTTTTGCTCTTGCTAACCTATTTTAGTGCTTACGTTTTCATCCTTTTCTCATATATAACCACTGCTTTGGTACTCTTTGCCCAAGTTGGCCTTGCGCCGTTAACATCCAACCATTATCAGTTGTGATTTATCGTGCTCGTCCAAAGCATCAGACAAAGCCGAAATCTTGAGTGAGGGATACTCGTCGAAACTCGTCGAGGGGAACTACACCATCAGAGAAGAGAAGCACAGTAAAACCTTACTATAAGAGACACACTCTCGAGGAAACATATCTTTATGCGATGGGGCTAACATGGCAAACATTGGAAAACCAACCAAACTGTTTCCTTCTGATGTCTCGCAAATACAAGTGTCTCTTGTAACGAGGTCTTACTGTACTTCGGGGTAACATATGCTGCCACAAAGAAGCCGCAGATAAGAGCGATCAGCTCCCTTAGTGTTCTGTCTCTCCGTTGTCGACACCTCGTAACGGTGAAGCAACACCTTTTTTGCTGGTGCCAAAGCCCATCATCATCATCACCACCAGCCTATCTATGCCCACTGCAGGGCAAAGGCCTCTCCCATAGATCTCCAATTATCCCGGACCTGTGCTAACTCCGACCCAATTTATCCCCGCAAACTTCCTGATCTCATCTTGGCCAAAGCCCAACCTGGCTGCTATTCCAAGGTCCCGGGTACCGTAACAATAATATACAAATGCTTGCGGTGTTCCGAATGAGTGGCTGCGCAAGTTTTCACTTCTAAAATAGACGGCGTATTATTTTTATTTATTTATTCATTTTTTTGCAAGCAACGTTTAAACAAGTGGAACAATCCAGAGGAAGTTGTTCATTGGGATGAGGACTTTTCTGCTCCATTTCTACAAGTGGCTGGGGGATAATCCCAAATATTTCACTGAAGCACATCCGTTCCAGCGGCACACACCTGTATAACATAGCACCGGGGTCAATCAGCCACACAACATTAAAGAATCAACACAGGGAAATGTTTCGTACGAAGATGCGAGCCCCGAGCCACTATTCGAACTCCGTCATCACCACCTACTCACACCAAGACCCTGAACACCAAAACTTGGCCTTCATTCTATCCACCATCTTTAGCTCCCCAAAATGTCCTACGTGGAGAAAAAAAAAAAAAAAAGTTGGCATACCAATTCATATGGTTCGGGTTGAGGTGCCGACTCCGCAGGCTCTTCCACATCGGGCGTCGACGTCCGAGCTGCCTCGCACTCGGCCCCAGACTCCAACCGGGCGTCACACTCGGACTTCAAAGGTTCCTCGCACACAGGTGACGACTGCGGGAGCTCCTCACCGCCAGGCATCAACTTCAGAGGCGTCTCGCGCTCAGGCGTGAGCTCCACAGGCACCTCCCCATTGAGGCTGCGGGGCTTCCTCCTGAATATGGCAATCTGACTGCAGTGTCCCACGTCCTTGTACTTTTCGGATGGCGCATCCCCGACGCCGCTGAAGTGGACCTCGTAGCTGGGGTAGCGCTCCACTATGTCAGCACACCTGCGCATGTGTCAACGTCATCACTGTCATCAGTTCCTCCTCCTCCTCCCAATCATCATCATCATCATCATCATCATCATCCTGTCTGCACCCACTGCAGGGCAAAGGCCTCTCCCATATAGGTCTCCAATTAACCCAGTCATGTGCAAGCTGCGATCAATTTATCCCCGCAAACTTCTCGGTCTCATCTGCCCACCTAACTTTCTGCCGCCACCCGCAGCGGTGGCTCAATGGCTAAGGCGTTGTGCTGCTGAGCACGAGGTCGCGGGTTCGATTCCCGGCCGCGGGGGGCTGCTTCTCTGATGGAGGCGAAAAGCAGAAACGCCTGCGTGAACGAATTTTCGGCGCACGTTAAAGAACCCCAGGTGGTCAAAATTAATCTGGAGCCCTCCACTATGGCGCGCCGCATCGCCAGTGTTGCGTCGGCGCGTTAAACCCAACAGCTAATCAAAACGTTCTGCTGCCCCCTGCCACACTTGCCTTCTTTAGGGATCCACTCTGTTGCCCTGTAGTGACCAACGGTTATCATGCCCCGTCCACGCCCATTTCTTAACTTCTACTGATATGTCCTTAACATGCGTTTGTTCCCTGACCCACTCCACTCCCTTCTTGTCCCTTAACGTTACACCTATCATCTCCCATTGCAATGCTCGCTGAGTCGACCTCAACTTCAGTTAGTGCATGAAAATACAGGTCCGGGGCATCATAGCTTTAGTGAGGAAGCCGCCAGGCAACGAATTCTATTTTCGCTTACAATGACCATCCAAAGAAGGTGTCATCAAAGCTTGACCACTGGCCAGACCGGTTCACCGAGTGAATATGCAGAACAGTGGTCAGTCTTTTACGTATT
Source organism: Haemaphysalis longicornis (assembly GCF_048455015.1). Lineage (NCBI taxonomy): Eukaryota > Metazoa > Arthropoda > Arachnida > Ixodida > Ixodidae > Haemaphysalis > Haemaphysalis longicornis. Next base: position 40,322,719 of record NW_027526445.1, read on the forward strand.
GTTTGCAGAGTAAAGGCACACTGCTTGAGGCCTAGAAATGACCAGTTCGCGATGCTTGAAGCAAATTACTCTAGTTCTTTTCCCACAGACTAGGCGGCAGGTCAGTGCAGGTGGCATTGATCAAGGTCGTCTTTACTGCTACATCGTGTCTGCATCTTTTTCTTCACTTTCACGTCTTTGTCTTTTGGTCCCAATTACTTTGACGGGCAGAGGATGGTGCAACTTCACGCCATCAGAATCGGCAACTCTTGTTCCGCTGCTGACAATGCACTGCTGATGTAACTTGTTGTGAAAACGCCTTTGGCTTTTACTGGGGAGACCAAGGTTAAATTCCCACGTAAAACTCCAGTGCGCCAAACTTCCTTTTGAAACAAATTAATTCACTTTATCGAAATTAACCTATATATGCAGAGAGTTAGAAATTGACATTTTTGGCACTGCTTTCGCTTTTTACAGTGGTGACTGTTTTCTGTACCACACATTACAGGAGCCACAAAGACAAAAGCAAAGTATGGGTCGTTAGAAAGCCCGCTTTGTACTGATGATAACAGCGATATCTATTTTATCGCAAAGTTCGCATCAATACTCTTAACCACACCCACTGGCAAGAAGCATGACTGGGTGGTCACAGTGGGGCCTTTGGTTCCGCTTGATTGCGTCACTTGAATACTCGCATGCAGTGAAAACATTCGTAACTCTGTTTTTAGTGCTGACCTCTATTGCATCGCTGTAGCACCAAATCTGAATTTTTTTCAATATTCGTTACATTCTTTTATCTCAAAAGTGTCTTCAATGGCTGAAATAACGACGACTTGCCACAGGCTACTACTTCTTTCAAATTGAACAAGGTTGCATTTTGTCTTCATGGACCCATTAATGCCACTTTCGCACACAGTGGAACCCTCAAAGCTTCCACATTAAAAAAAAAAAAAAACTTAAGCGACTTAAACACAGTGGTTGCACGCAGCAAGAGTTGTGCTCTTTACCCACCTGCAAGATGCAATCGGTTTCTCAGAGCTAACCCGCACAAGTATTGCTGGCAGTTTAAAGGGATCATAAAGACAACGTACGACTTTGTTCAATTTGAAAGAACTCTCCTCTTGTAACAAACTCCATTAAAACCAATAAAGATGTTACTTGAAGTAAATTGAGAAATATTCAAAAAATTCCCCGCATTTCCCCGAGGGGAAGAATGTGAAAGTGCGAATGCACGAGTTGAATTTGCGCGGTTCGGTAATGTTCGCGAAAGAGAGATCACACACACACACAACTACAAAGAAAGAAAGATGCATTTATTCACAGACACCTATTTGTGTTGTCGTTGTACGCGATTGCTAGAGCGGATCTCAGCTTTGAAATTTCGTGTCAGTACTCCTTTAAGCGGGTGCATTAGCCCTTCTCACGCCCGATTCCTGGCCAATCCCCCACGTGGGTATGTGCCATGTCAGTCAGCGGCCAGGCAGTGCGCGCCCATCTCCCCCCGTTGCCAAGGAAGACGAGGAGATTCCTGGCCAATCCCCCACGTGGGTATGCTATGCGGACATCGCCGGTGGACGCAGGTTCAGGGTCGCTTAAGAAGTGCATCGCACTTAAAACTCCCAAATTTCACACCACAATGACACAATATGGGCAGCAGCGACGATAGACAAGCCAGCATTGCAAAAATAGAAAAATGGAACGCAGTTATGCCCAGAGTGAAACTCGTGAAAACAGTGGAGCTGTGGTTCTTTTGTGTGGGCCCAAGCGTAAGCCAAACTTCATTCAAACGTCAGAGAACAGCAGCCCCATCGCTGTGCAAAAGATTCTGCCAGTTTGACGCCTGCCCATCGAGGTACCCCAGCCCCTGCGAGACCACTGCGGCCCCTATCGGCAGAGTTGGGAACGTGCGTGACGCGCGACATACAGCAGACGGACGAAAAGGTTTGACCTACAATACAACATCTCCGCTGTTCACAGTTACCAGTGCGTTAACGGCACGTTAGCAATTAAGTGGTACAATCAAGCAGACGTAGAGGCCCCACTACAATCCCTCAGCCAAGTTTCTTGGTAGTGACTTTGGCCATTAATGGCACAAGCAAGATTCTGTGACATCAGAGAAATTTCCGCAAAATGGCCGGGCAGTCACCTGTTTTGCTCATCAGATTCACCATTTGCGATAAGATTGCGATAAGATTGGTACCACTGCTATTGAGATCAGTCTTTTCGAAGGACAAAGCTGGCATCTCCTTCAACCACCACCAGCACTCACTCACCACTTCTGGAACTGCTGCCTGGTCCACTCAAACTTGTGGTCCCAGTGGCGCATGCCGTCCATTTTGTCGAAGACCACGTTGAAGTCCTGGTTCGGGGTGGTGATCACGGCCAGCCGCGGTCGAACGAAGCCGAATATGGTCTCGGGCATCTGCTCCAGGGCCTCGCCCTGCAGGTGTTCCACGCTGGACATGCGCAAAAATCAGGGAAATTTTAGACGAATAAAAATTTGCGAAAGTTCCCGGGTTTCCAAAGCACACCTCTGGCAAGAAAGCAGGGAAGAAGCAGTACACACACACACACTGCTTTCAGCTTGCTCGATTAATCCAGCTGAAAGCCACAGTGCACAACAGAGGTGTCAATAACACTGCTCGGAGCTTTTCACCAGCACCGCTCACGAAGAACACCAACTGTAAAAAAAAACACAAACTAGCGGTTACAACTCCCATAATGAAAATCACTCAACAGGGTTCGGGGACTAGCCCTAGCTGAGTGATAGCAGGAATCTGGTGCGAGCTAGTTGGTTCGTGATCTTCAAGTAACTACGAAGCTTTGAGGCATGTAGGAGCTCCTGAAACCGCAGCGCAGTGGATGAGGTATTGTGCTCACACAACAAGGGTTTCCATTTCCAGCTGCTGCTTCTCTGGTCGAGGTCAAAACTGCAAATGCTGGTATGGAGGACGGCAGACGCACATTAGCCAACGAGTGGTCCAAAAATTCAGTGGCCACCCAGTGAGCTACTCAACTATGCATTTAAGTGTGGAATTTCTACTTTTCAACAAGGCATCATTCAAATGTATCGAAGTTTATTAAAACAACTGCCCATATGCATCCGCAGACATCCCAATATTTCGGAAATATATTCAAAATTTGCTTCAAGATAAGTTTTAAGCAGCCCTAACTCCAATCTTAGTACAACTACCATCAATTTGCATTTTCAAACTTCAAAATATTTCGAAAATATGTTCTGAATTTGCTTGAAGATAAACAGTTTTCCAGCACTGAGAGTGGCCACTCATGTCCTTGAAAACGATATTAGTTTTTTTCTAGCAGGCACTGTTCAACGCTAAATAAATTCTTGATTGATTATGAGGCTGAAGGCATCGACACTAGACAGGCGATGAGGTGCGCCGTGGTAAAGGGCTCCGGATTAACTGGGCACCTTCAATGTGCGCCAAAATTCCAAACACATGAGCAAAAGCTAAAGAAGTTCGAAACTGGGCCTAGTGCATCCAGAGCTGCTCACTAGAGGGCTATTGAGTACCGTATTTTCGCGTGTATAACCCGCACCAAAAATGCGAAAATTTCAGTGGCAAAGTAGGGGTGCGGATAATACGCGGGGTTTTTTCCTTTAGTTCAGCTTCATGGCAATGCGCATTGTGCCGCAAAGCGCCTACGCAGTAACACTGACTAAGCCTTCCATGGCAGCGATTGCGCAAAACATACAAGGAAGAAAAAACAAGGACGAGCGCACTCACAATTTCATTAGTGAATTGAGAGTTTCACCTTGCAGTAAGTGGTATCCTACTTGCTAAATATTATACGCTTCTGTCTTCACAGTATGTGATGTGTCGCTTGAGCAGTAGCTTTGGTGCAGCTTTTCCTGCATCAAATGTGCGTGCATTACGCAAATATTTTTTTTCCTTTTCCGGCGGGCTGAAAGTGGGGGTGCGGATTATATGCAGGGGCGGGTTATACGCGCTGAAATACGGTAGTTGAGCCACCTCCTCGTAGTTCCTAATCTGCGTCTACTATCCTCAACAAGAGAAGTTTTCGTTTTCACCTCAGTCACTGAAACACTGGTACGTAGTGGCCAGAAATGGAAGCCCCGATTCTGAGCACCACACCTCAGATACTATGGAATCTTGAAGATGATGATGATGATTTAGGGTTTTATGGCGCAAGGCCGACGAGGGCAAAGAGCGCCATGACCATGGTGGGATGCTGAGGCGATATTAAAATGGAATCTGTAAAGAATCCACTACATCAAAATTAAACTATGGAAGTTGGTGTATAAGGCCATAATTAAAAGTAAGAAATATTGGTATGCAAGTTGTTAAAAACCCCACAATACCGCCATTGTTTGGTGGCGGAACATGAGGACAAGTGAGACCATCGGGAGTATGTTATGTACTTTAAGAATTCAACATCAGCAAGGTAATTAAAGACTCTTCTGTAAGAAAACATGGGACTATCTGATAAAAATAATGAAGGGTGGAATCTTGAAGATGTTGGACTCAGATTCAAAAAATTTTCAGAGTTGGGCAAAGCTGCGGAAAGAAAGCTCAAAAGGTTTGATTCCCCCCCACCTCTCAAGGCTGCGTTTTTCACATGAAGTCTTCACACTGGCTCGAAAAGCCTGGGGTTTGTTCGACACAAGGTGATGCGTTTTGATTGCCTCAGCTAGCAACCGAACGTGCATTCAATGGGACCTAGCTGGAATTGGGACAAATTTATACGCCTGAATAAAAAAGTCTACCGCAAATCAGGTGTAAGACTCCAATAAGCACCAATACGGTGAAAAACATCATTACAAGAGACACTCACGGGACTCGGGAAAATGTATGTGTTGTAACAAAGGCCTCTTGTACGCGACGTTGCTAACATGGGGAACATAGGAAAGCCAAGCAAACTGTTTTCATTCGAATGTCTCCTATAACCAAGCGTCCCTTGTAACGGTGTCTCTTGTAACGAGATTCTACTGTAGCTTGGGTTGTGCAAACAGTGCTTTTCACCTTCGAAGCGAATGCAAAATGAATAATAATTTCCTCTGAACAGTTGCAAATCAAGGCAAATGCTTATGAATTATTATTATTATTATTATTATTATTATTATTATTATTATTATTCAGGTTATTCCTAAAGGCCCTCTAAAAGAGGGTATTATATAGGGGGTGGGGTGGGGGGACAATACAACATGGTGTGACAAAAAAAAAGTACAAGATACAATACAACCTGACAGCCGCAACAAAACGCAAACCATGAATACGGGCAGCAATTGCATGGCAATATACAATAGTTAAAAAATTGGCCAGAATTGGTGCTAAGGTGTGCTAATATCTAGCAATTTCTAATAAGGTAACTCCCAATTTCTCAACCACGCTTCAGTAACTAGCCTGCGGAAAAATAAAAAGCTCACTTACAAGGGTTCGCAAATTTTTTCTGCAGCATCAAATACACTCAGAAGCTAGCGTGTTGCTTTCAGGTTTATTGATGGAATGGCATTTCATAATCATCTCGAGTGGCAACCTCATCTGCAAAGGCTTCGAGGTAGTTGTGTAAATAGGATATAATTGCATATTCTGACAAGCTACATGATTACGACAGTTCGCTTACTAAAAAATAAAAGTACTACAAATGCGGTTCAATGAACTTTTACGCCCGCTATAGGGCAAAACTCTGAGTATAAGGCAACGCAAGGCATAAAAAATTAGCTCAATTTGTAAAGCCTTTTAGGCACATCCTAACGGCTTGACGGTACCCCCACCAGGAAACGTGAGCGAGCGATTGTAGCGGGGCGTCCAGTTTTATTTAACTGTATCAACTGAACGATCATGTGCACTTCCTGCACTGATAAATCTGTGTCCACTGCTGGCCAACATCGCAGCACTCTTGGCCGTACTACATCACTGGACTGCAAAATTTGAAAGTTTTTCAATGTTTCCTCACTTTTTATTGACAAAAAAAAACTTATTTTGTGGCTTGAACGGGGCTGACTGAGCTACAAAAAGCTAGTTCTTTCAATGTGAACAGAACTTTGTTCTATCTTCATAGCCCCCATAGCTGAAATCATCAATAAAGTTATGTCCCAACGTCGTCATCGCTACAGTTAATACGGTTATCTGTATTAATAGTAATTACTAACAGCGACCATGGACAATCAGCGAGCAGAAGCGGTTTGGCCAGTTACATAAAAAAAGCCGACTTGACCTGGGCTGGAACTCGTCGTAACTTCGGCGATGATTATAATTATGTCTAGCCACAGCCTTTCAGAAAAAGTGCTCCAACAAAACAAGCTCACTTCAGTCGTAAAGAACAACTTCAACTGCGGGAATGCTTTGATCAGTGTTTTTTTTTTTTTTTTAAGCCCCAACCACATGGAGCGATTTTGCAAGCGACTTGGGGAGCGACGCGACTAGCGACGAACTACTTTTCGCCGCGGACCAAGTCGCTCATCGAATCGCTCGGTTCTGGGTCGCCAGAAACAGTCGCTCGCCTCCCGGAAGTGGCCTCAGCGACTAGCCAATAGGAGAGCCCCTACGTAAGCACGCAACCTCCGGTTTTGGAAGAGAACGGGGGGAAGACTTTGCAAATCCACGCAGACGACGTTTGCGGTGCAGCGGAAAAGAAAGCTTCGCGTGGTAAAGCTTGTGTACACGCTGAAGCAGGAGCAAGAAGGCTCCCGCACACACTGGGTGAGACCCGTGGGGGAAAAACGACGTCAAGAAAGCGAATTCTTCACGGCGTTCATGTTGGAGCCGAGAAACGAGGCGCAGAAGGAAAAGCGTGCGCTATCGCTAACCCAAACCAGTTTTAGAGATGCAATGAAGTGCAAAAAGCAAGGTAGAAAGGCGTAATACTTTTTAGTCATGCTTTTTATGACAAATGAACAAAAAAAAATGTTTGCAAACATCCAGCGTACCAAGCGCGTTACTATGCGCAGTGCGGTAACATTGAAATCGCCATCCTCAGTCGCATGCTCAGTCGCTCGAGCCGTCGCTGTCATGTGGTTGCCTCGGCGAGCGACTTCGGTTCGGCGACTGCGGATCCTAGTCGCGTCGCTCGTCGCGTCGCTGGAAAAATGGCTCCATGTGGTTAGCGCTTTATTTAACGGCTTCAGCCTGATTGTTCAGTCTAACATGTTAAACTGACAAGTTGATTTTTACGAAATTACAACGCAGGGTAGAAATTGTACTTTTGGTAGGTCGTAGTAGACTATCACATTAAAGGAAAGCATTAAGTGACAGTTATTTTACAAAGGGCTACATATGCTGCGGCACATGAATGCGTTACCTAAGCAGACGTAAATTACGCAACTTCCAGTTTCTTGAACAATAGCTCACAACACAATTGGAACCACGGTATCGTGGCCCCTGCTAAAAACTCGAAAACAGGCTGGGAAACGATAAAATCCGGGGGAAAAAAAGGGTAAAACGATGAACGATAAAAGGCACTCACAGTTCGATGCAGGTGACGGCGTCAAAGCCGAAAAGCCTCGGGTCCCGGTCGGCGACGCTTCCCTTGAAAAACTGGCAGGTGAGCGTGTGATACCGCTTGTGCATTAAATCCCAGGCGAGGGGTCTTGCCTCGCGGTAGGCGCTCTCCAGGCACGAATAGCTGATGTCCACGGCAGCGTAGTGAGTCAGCTGCTGCAGTTGCTTGAGATGAATGAAGAACCTCCCCGTCGAGCAGCCGAAGTCAACCACCTACGAAGGTAAACAACAAGCTCGCACCACGAAGGAAATCAAACAACGGTTGATGAATTGTTAACCGCACCTTTTTCAGCGTGACATCTTTTGCGAGGAGCATAATGACGGCTTCGTACCGTTGAAATGAGACCGGGGGTGAAAATCTAACGACATTGCGCTCTTCGATGTCGGCGTCACCCATTGCGCCGTTTCGAAACCGCAGCGGCGTAGCCCTTCGTTGAAGGGGAAGACTTTACCTAGGAAAATACTAGCGTCAAATGGTACGCGCTTGCTAGCATTCTACGAAGTAAGTTGCATTGGATAAAGCAAATACTACTGACAGTTTTAAAGGCAGCGCGGAAGGGCTGTCAAAAGTTAACGCCAATATTCACGTGTTCACAATCACTGCTCACTCCGTGCACAACTTCATTTGAGCCGCGCGAACGGTACGTATTTTTGTCGGCAGATAGCAGCAACACCGCCAAAAAATAAAAGCTGTTGGTTGAGCGTCAAAATCCACAAAAACAAAACTTTATTATTGCTTTCTTGAAATATTCAACTTATTGCTACCTTGCTACAAAAAGTAGCCTATAAACATCATCATCATCATCATCATCATCATAAAACAACTGCTTGTTTGCCATGCTTGTTTGTGAGTGCGTAAGTTTCGTGAGCGATTTTTGTTGCGGCTCGGTCCCACCAAATGCAAGCGATCAAGTCATTTGATGACTTTTGGATTGGTGAAAGGGATCAAAATTGAGGAGAAAGTTCGCACTGCAAAAAGGGAATTTATGCCCGCCTCGGAAAGCTCTTGGAAGCACGACATGAGCGCGGCAGCGTAGCAGACGACGCTTTCATCCCTTCCTTATGTTTGGCCAAGGTCATTTAAATCATACAATAAGTATAATTCGCAGCGCTCTGAATTCTTTCGGGCGCTGTCGTGCAGGTGATATACACCAGAGTTAGAATACCCGGTTTCGCGCAAGGCTTGCGTGCGTTAAGCTTTTTTGCACAACGTCGGGGTCATGCGAAAAATCCAACCCAAAGGGGCAAGCCGTGCGGCAGAGCCAACTTTTACCCCTATTCCAAATATTTGAAATACGGAATATTTGAATAGTTCAAACAGTAAAACTGCACTGCAATCGAATTGCATAGCAAACACTATTCGGTAAGTATCGAAACTTCCGAATATTCGCACACGTCTAGTAACCAGGGGTTGAAGCCATAGAGTTTCAGTATATTAGTATGAAACTGTATGGTTGAAGCACCAATCTAGGCGATACCCGTGGTAGGAAGCGCACCCTAGTGAAAGGTTAATTTAGACCACCTGGTTTGGTTAGGTCGTAACATACGCCAGAATATTTCAAATATGCATAGCCGTGCCCGCAATTATAAACTATGGTGCATTAAGAAGCACCGTGTTGGCGAGTTTGAGGAAGGCCTGCCTCAAAATGGGGCCCCGAGTATGTCCCACTCAGGGCCGTTTTTGGCACTTTGGTCTCATTGGTGGTCCAGAGAGCCTTAAATATCGATAAAGAAAAAGAAAGAATAAATGCTTCGAACTACCAGAACCTGCTTCAATTTTTCCCACACGCATACCTTCTTTGTCTGTGCCAGTACGTCACTTAGAGCATCACGACTTTGTGGCTATTGATGTCTCTGGTCATCGCCTAGTTAAAGGAGGCGTTGCTCTGGTTCAGGTGATTCCAGATTTTGTCACAGTTGCTCAACCACATTTTTTTTTTTCTCCCGGAAAGCAAAAGTGGCTCCGCTCCGATTGAGATTTCTGTTCGAAAAAACCCAACAGCACATCATCCACTGTACGAGTGGTTTCACGTTTCTAATTGCCACAACGTATAATTTTCGGGATAATTCCTGGGAAAAAGACACTTACGTGGGTTGGACAGCAGGCCAACATAATACTTGTAAGCACGTAGATATCTTACCTGAGGTATGCGTGGGAAATATAACCACGTAAAAATACAATCAACATATGTATATACGTCTGCTGGTTCGAAGCGAAAGACTCAGAGACGGGGGAGAGTTTTCCCATATTCTGCTCGGCAGATGCAAGTCGAGACCGACAGAAGAAGTGGAGGTCTAGGGTAACGTGTTACAGTAACTCAACAATAGCGACAGCTGTTTGCCCAGTCCTGGCAACTTAGCTTGTGCTACATTGCACTGCTCTTACCTGTCTCACTTGCACCACTGAAGCTCTCCAGGCTCATATCTTCTTGGAATAAACAGCCTTCAGACGGTATATGCAGTTAGTAGACAATCTTACAGTGCATGATCTTGACGAGCAGTCGATATTAACTTCAATGGTAGCAAAGAAACACGCCCCTGTATGGCTCAAACGGTGTGCCCAAACTTCGGGGGTCATTGCTTTGGTGCCTTCAACTCATACTGCCAAGTGACTTGCTCTGAGTAAGTGGTCGGAAGAGCTCGGCCAGAAAAAGTGTCTTCTCATAAACGAATACCGCCCACACTCCAACTGAGGCAACTTTCATGCCTGTGTTTTGGTCGAGCGTACTTTTGCGGTTTTCAAGAACTCCGAAATATGCGCTCGGATGACCAAGATAAAAGAAGGTACTCCAGGGAAATGTCCACAAATGTCCGCTACTTTTTTTAGTTTTCTGTCTTTCTTCAAGAAGGTACAGAACGGTGGGGTGTTGCACTTAAAGCCTTCCACATGCGGCCAGACTATAGTATTCGGAAAGCTCAAGTACGAGAGAGCTTCTGCAAGCTCTGAGAAGCGTACAAAACAAGTTCACTTCATAGAAATTACATCACTGCCATCACTGAATGATAAGGGTGAGGGCATCGATGATTCTCTTCCACCTGAAGGGCAAGGCAGGAAGTTTGCGACGTGAAGTTGAGGATGGGTTGGAGAGACGACATCCATGCAGATGGTGAGTGAGGAAAGCTTAATATGAAGGCATTTTCCCGCCCCCCCAGAATGACTAGAGTGTGGTAATCACGTTGAGATGCTCAGACGCGTTTTGGTGTGACCCACCGTCGTGGCTCGGTGGCCAAGGTGTTTTGCTGCTGAGCCCAAGGACGTGGCTTCGATTCCCGGCCTAGGTGAAAAGTGAAAACGCCCGTGCGTTGAGATTTTGGCACATGTTAAGGGTCGGGACATGGCTGTTAAAAAAACGTGTGTTATGTTTGAACATTGCTCTGTACCTCGTCACTTGCCCTCCCTTATGTAATGCCCTCGGGCCTTTAAGGTTGAAATAAATGAAATGAACTCTGCGGAACTTGTCAGTCTCGTTGCTTTCTTTCCACTGATTTCAAGTATGCCATTATTTTTTGAGCCAGTTCATTACTTCCCAAAACAATTAGAGATTAGTCGTTTTTGGAGGAACAGTAGACAAGACAGCGCTAGTCACAGAACTGTAGTTTTTATATTTTCCACTACTATGAACCCTGGTGAATGCAATAAGAGAACCGTTTTTTTGATGCATCGCTTGAAACTAATTGCACAGCTCATTAAACTTCGGTGTTTGAAGTGGGCCTTAAAAATGGTTCCTTGCCACTGGTGCCACAGGTGGTCAGAGTTAATGCAGAGAGCCCTAGAGTGCGGCGTGCCTCATAGCCCAGGGGTGGCTTCAACAACTTGTTAAACTGCCAAAAGTACTATGTTTCTGCGTGCTCTAGCCTTGGAATGGGTGGCCCAATGAGTCTATTTCAGTCACCATTCTCTGTCGGGAGTTTCCCCCAGATGCAGCACGACACCAGTGCAGCGGTGGGTGTTAGCGTTGGCGGAAAAAGGATTCGAGCAAAGCAGTTCACATCCACCCCCTTTTACGCCACAATTCTTCTCCCCCATCGCGCATCTCCTACTCAAAGAGCCACAAAAAGGGAGCCAATAAACACCGGAATCCAAAGGGAGCATCGTATATTACGGAACAGGGTTGTGAAGAAAAAAACGGAATCGGGAAGACCAAACAAACGTCGAACCTTGGTCGAGAGCCAGAATGACATGCAAATGTTCCAAGGCTTACCTCATGCTCAGATAACACAAGACGGGAGTGGTTGGATATCTTGTAGCAGGTAGCAAAGCACTCACACTAATGATTTGCACTTTCCCAAGCGCGTTGATGAAATCAGTCTCCTCTAAAAGACAAATAAAAGTTCTTCTGCTGTTTTCTCTTTTTTTCCCCCCAAGTTTTCGCTGCTTTAGTAGTGTGGGGATCCTGGCGCCCGAGGCATTGCGCGGCGCTTTTCCCCCTTTCTCCTTCGTCTCCTTCGAGTTGCCGGCTCGTCTCGGCGCCGCTGTGTAGAGCCGAGCCGTCTTCTAAACTCCTGCAACCGTTGCGGCGATAAAACACTGTCACGCAGCGGGGGCTCCTCCGCCCTGGTGTTGGAGCTAACCTCACCTCATTGGCCCGTTTGAACGATGCCCGAACACCACCCTCGCCGGGACGCGAACGCACGCCCTGCGCGGGGGTTCGTTCGGGGAGACGCTCAGGAGGACAGCCGAAGGTGCGTAACTATTTCCTCACCGCCCGGTCGCAGCTCTTTTGCGCTGGCTCTAAGCCCGCTAGCCCTTCCGGCTGCCGGCCCGTGCCTTCGGTTGATCCTCAGTGTTGTTCACTCACATATTAGCCGTACCTGACACTCGACGATCGCGCCATGCGGTACGCGCCTGGGAACGGAAGGACAGTGTCTTTCTATTGCGAGCCCATCGGCCAGCACCCCAGATTTTGCCCTTATTGCTGAGCCCACCGGTTCAGCGCGCCGAGGACGCGCACACTTGCGCGTGGCGCCAGATCGCCCATCGCCCCTTTTCACCCACGGGGATGCTGAAATGTAACTGAAGGGGTTGGCGCGAATAAACGCCTTCTGATGTACTACACTGGGCTTATTCCTTCGTCGCCCACTACTCCACTTGCCCAATAGAGGCGGTGTTGAGCTGGCGCGACGGCGTCTCAGTTCCGTGAGCGCTCTCAAATAGCTCGAACCCGCGGTGGCTCCTCGCAATGTGCATGAGTGCATGCCTTATGCAATGCTAGGGTGGTGCATATTGTGAGGCATAAGGCATGCACTCATGCACATTGCGAGGAGCCACCGCGGGTTCGAGCTATTTGAGAACGCTCACGGAACTGAGACGCCGTCGCGCCAGCTCAACTACAGCTGAAGCAGGTGTGTGTTTACTGATGGCGTACGTATATTTGTTGCAACTGCGGTACAAAATCTCACAATCTTCTGGAAAAAGTTTTCACGAGGTTCAGTGCAAAAGTACTCGATCTGAAACAAGCCAGAAGCTACGAGTTTGGTACCTTTCTTTTCACCTCACTCAACTCAACTATAAAAATGATTAAATGTGAAAACACCAGCCGTGCTTGGAATGTGCCACGCATAATGTGAAGCGTTCAGGGTCCCATAAAAAGAAAAACCTCTTGCACACACTTTGCTTCACCTGCACGCACATAACTTTAATTTTCCCCAGTGTACGAGGTGAATTGACTACAGTGGTGAATTCACAAACATTTTTTTTTTCACAATTGCACGTATGACTGTGGATGCACAAACATGCGCTATGATTCCAGTGAAGCAATCAGCACAGCTGTTGAGTGACTACCCAATGAAGGTGGACTGTACAAATCGTGAACCTGCATGCATTTTAAGTACTACAGATATACAGGACCGTTATTACTGGACGTTTGCAAATATACCGTTTTTCCCACAAACAGTCCTTTTCCACTTATACAGATATCAAACAAGCAAACACTTCCAGGTCTTTAAAGAATACATGCCAGCAACATTGGCACAATTGTCATACGAATAAATACCACAACATTACTCAAAGTGGACAAATCATGGGGCTGAATTGTAGCAACCACGAAACCGCACGCACTTTATCGACAAAATGCAGGTCTCGGCAGTGCCCTAGGTCCACGCTAGCATTCGTGTAGCTCTCTTTTTCTTGCATCAATGATCATGATATGCACCCTCCAACATGCCAAACTTGTATTTAAAGTTATACTTTCAACGTAATCACCGAAGCCGTCATTACAGTGAATATTTTAATCCTCAAAGCATATTTAGCAGTTAAATCTTAAACATAAAGCCTAAAGCCTAAACCTACTCACATAGACAGACAAAAGTACTACTGTAGCACTTAAAACCTTCCGAACCCACAGAGGAAGCTTGCATTCGCACTTAGTGTGCACCGTTGGATAATCTTGCCCTACCAAAGCAGTCAGTCATATTGCAGCGTAGATGTAGCGACTCATCAACAGTAAGGAGTTGGTTTAATTAGAAAAGGTACCAAAAACCCTATAGTGGTCTATTAGTGACTCTGCTGGCTGAGGGAAGCCCGCGAGAGAGAGAACGTCCTCTTCTTCTTCAAGCCGGGGTGTTTCCGCACACACCCAATCTCACGCAAACGAGAGATTGACGGCACTCCACTCTGCGCTGCTTGAATGCCTCTGAGCTCCCGTCTAATGACTTGACTGTGGCAATATGTCCTGACGCTAAACAGAACACCATGGAATGAGATTCCCCTCCCCCCCCCCCCAAAAAAGAACAATTTTGTGAGGCTTTTAAAACTTTTTCCCCTAAATAACCAACAATCAGCAAACCCACAGGAAAACAAGAACAAAACCTCTGCTTAAGAAACATTACCCCTCACCTTACTCCTTAAGCATAAGCGCAGAAATTAATGATGGCTGTCAATTTGTGGGCACTCAGCAACCCTTTAAAAATGTATTCTACCAGTACATCACGAGCCTGTTCTCCCCAATATGCTTGAAGGTGAAACAATGACACAAGTGGTGCAATTAATCAGAGAATAAATGATCTATAAGCCGCACAACTTAGTAATAAATATCCCCTTGGATTTTTCTGTTTACAGAAGTTCTGAGCTGATGAAAAGGCCAAATAAAAGATGGCTAATAGGTCAGGACAACAGCAACAACAAAAGTTGTCACATTTTCTACCAGCTTTCATCCACGGTTTTTCTCTCTGTAAAACTATGCACTCAAACCAACCATGCCAACTCTGTGCTTTCTAGAAGAAAAATTAGAACCCTGAAACTTGGAAAGGCACGCAGCGTTAGTCCTGTGTGCCTTTCTTTTGTCCTTGTGTTTTCTGCTGCACTTTAGTTCATCACGGCACCATCATTGAGTAATCTAGCCAGGGTGACCATAAACTTTCTTTCAGCTTCGACGCTAGCTGTCTCTTAACATGAACTTGCAGCAGGTTCTTTTACAACATGTATGAACCATATTTACAAAATGCCTGTCCCGCTAATTTCACACGGTGTAGCCGCATCTTTCTGTACAGATGCGTTCAAAACTTGCACATCATTGGCACATACACTGGAGTCTTAAGGTGTCCTTTGATTCCTCTTACTCGCCTGTTCAGAACAGTCCTGAATGGTTCGTGGGGAATCCAGAACTGTTCTTCCAATAGAAACTCTGAGGGGGAAAAAAAAAAGTATGACCAGCCCAAACTGACAAATAAAAGATGTCTTATGGTATGTCACTTGGAAGTACTCAGAAGTGCCCCGGAAAAGGTTCGTTCTAATTACCGTTATTATTTTACTTTGCTCAGAACTGTTCTGGGCAAGCAGGTAAGAGAGATAACGGTCGGCAGGCAGACTTGCAAGCCCCGCTGCAGCAGCCAGGAATACAAACTCATCCCCTTGACAGACATGCAACTGGCCAGGGTGGCACCCTCTTGCCTCGGGTGGCACGCTGTTCCTGTCCACAGCGTGCTCACACTGAACTGGTCACTTCGGCAGGAGACCCCACACACCCCCAGAGTCATGGCCCAGACGCAAAAGGCACGGAGAAGCACCACTGCCGGGGTTCGGGCATTGTGATGTTGGCGGTGGTCCACTCTCGAGCGGCGTGGAGGCGCGCCACAAGATGTGGAAGAAGCATAAAAGGTGCCGCTTCACCGGCGGGGCTCGGGCATGCCGATGTTGGAGGTGGTGCGCTCGAGGTAGGCCAGGGGCCCCCCCGGCAGGCCCTGGCCACCGGCCATGACGGGCCCCTGGACCCCCTGCTGCTGCTGCATGGGGGGCATGGTGCCCTGTGGCGGCTGGGGCTGGGGCGGCCCCCCTCCTCCTCCCCCCATGCCTGGGGAGGGGCTGGTGTGGTCGCTGAGCAGGCTCTGCCAGTAGTGGATCTTCTCGTTGTACTTCTGCAGGAGCTGCTCCTTGCGTGCCAGCTCTGCCCGGAGCTCCGTGTTGTCCTGCACACATCCGCGAGACCTTCTTAACCCTCTGCCGTTCCACGCCTTTACCCACTATCCAGCTGTCATGGTCCAAAACTATCTTGCCAGTTTCTGGCACCCGCAAAGAAAAACTGACAGGATATTGATTTATTTTATTTTTTTTCTCTTGCATTCTGCGTGCAACTCCTTTGTTGATATTTGAGCACTCGCTTCAGTCAAATCACTGGCATCACTAACTGATGGAGGCACGCAATTCCCTTCCTCATTATAAAGATGTCATCGTTTCCGCCAAGTGCACCGGCGTTTTTAAAATGTAAGTGGTGAGAAAGCGGCCACGCTTCTCAGCGAACAGCGCGCAACTGAGAATGTTGAGATCCAGAAGGCCCGTGCTGAGCATTGTGCTGTACATCACAGCAAAAGGAAGAAAACTTCAACAAACGAAGTTCACTTATCTCTCAAGACATGCCACATCATGTACACAAACAATGCGGGCACATCGCAGTGAGAAAAACAGCGGCATTTGACCCGAACACCCTTGTCGGGTGGTGCCCAACAGCAGACCACTACGGCCACATAGAATACAAAATAAAGAATATTCCGACCGCTGGAGAAAATAAAACAATGACGTTTCGGCCCCCGAACAAGAGTGTGAACAAGGCTCCCGTTCAGGGGGCCGAAACGTCATTGTTTTATTTTCTCCAGCGGTCGGAATATTCTTTATTTTGTATTTTCATGTCATTCCCGACCAGACGGCCGTCCGTCAAAGACTCTATTTTACGGTTGTGTAGAGTTGTAGGGCAGGGCCCGAGAACGGACCACAAAGGCTTAATTTGTTACTAAGGCAAAAGCTCCACATGTACCATTGGAAGAGAGCTTCGAACGACCTTGGAGTCAGTGGTGCAAAAATCTCACATGGCCCCAGGAAGGCCAAAAGTGAAGCTACCGACGCATGCCAGCAGTGCATAAGAGATGATTGACGACTATCAGATTTAAGTGAGCATTCACTAGCAATTGATAGTACCAATCAGTAAGGTAGCAGTAGGTGGATTACAGGCAACTGCAGTAGATTGATTGATTGATTGTAGGGTTTAACGCGCCGACGCAACGCAGGCGATGAGGCGCGCCGTAGTGGAGGGCTCCGGATTAATTTTGACCACCTGGGGATCTTTAACGTGCGCCGAAATCTCGTACACACGGGCATTTTTGCTTTTCGCCTCCATCAGAAAAGCGACCGCCGCGGCCGGGAATCGAACCTGCGACCTTGTGCTCAGCAGCGCAACGCCTTAGCCACTGAGCCACCGCGGCGGGTAGCCAACTGCAGTAAAATTTCACCTCAGCCAGATTCGTTTGGAACAAACGCCAAGACTACATTTGAGCTATGAGGTGTGCCGTAGTGGAGGGCTCCAGATTTATTGTGCCCCTGGGCAGCTTCGACATGTGCCAAACTCTTAACACAGGAGGCGTTATCGCTTTCCGCCTCCAGCTGTAAAGCAGCCCCCGAGGCCGGGAATTGAACCCGCAGTGTCCTTGGGCTAAGCAGCACAACGTCTCAGTCACTAAGCCGCCTTGTTGAATTTTAAGCCAGGTCCTCTCTCATGCACTTGGGAAGCAAGGCCCGGCAGACGCGCACCAATTTCAACTGTCCTAACCCATGCCGTCACAAGTCAGAAAAAGTGCAGCTTAGAGGCACAATGAAATGTCCCTCTAGACTGCACTTTTTTTTCCTTAACTCCTTTATGCACCTATGTATTTGTTGTTTGCCTTTCTGTGACCTTCTCATCATCCTATTGCAGTATCAACAAATGGATAAATAAATGAGATGCTCCTTATTTTATCGGCTCATTGTGTGGAGGCCGTCCAGCACTTTCCCGGTCAATTTGCACCCGCCTTTTCTCATTGCTGATCTGGCGATGCTGACAATGGCAAAACAATGGCACCTACATGGGGCACACAACATAGCGGATTTAAGCCACGCAAGATGTGTGTCAACAAAGAGTTGGTGCTTACTGCAAGCTGCGTGAAATGCTAAATTTTAGATAGCGTCAAACCACATAGCAAAGCAGTGTGGTATCACTGTGGCCTTACATAAGGTGGGTGTCTCTCACCACAGCCATTTCTGCCGTTCAAGTGTCCTCTCACATACAACCCACAG
Organism: Haemaphysalis longicornis; assembly: GCF_048455015.1. NCBI lineage: Eukaryota > Metazoa > Arthropoda > Arachnida > Ixodida > Ixodidae > Haemaphysalis > Haemaphysalis longicornis. Next base: position 40,340,719 of record NW_027526445.1, read on the forward strand.
CACTGAAATTCTTCCGCTAACAACACAGCCAAATCACATGACAATTTCGCTGACAAAGAGTAGGTAACCAGGCAGGGCAGAAGAACTCTCTGTGGGAACCGTTTACCTTCAGATAAGGCCAGCACGTTTCTTTTTTCACTCACAGCACAGGTGTCAGCGCTACCTCAGGCAGAACCTTTCTCAATCGTGGTTGACATAGGGGAAAAAGAGAGAGAGAGAGAGAAAGCCTGCTCTTCCCTAGTCGGAAGAGGAAGTTGCATGGAATTGTGATTACTCCATCACTCCCCCAAAGCCTACTGTGAACAGTGCGATAACACTTCCGCTCCCTTCTCTGCACAGTGAGGATTTGCGCTCATGATCATCATCATCCTCCTCATTATGCCTACGTCAACTGCAGGGCGAAGGCCTCTCCCATAGATCTCTAACTATGCTGGTCCTGTGCTAACTGCAACCAATTTGTGCTCATAGGTGCCTCCAATCACAAGCCTGCTCAATGGTTGACGATTCTGTGATCAAGTGGCTGTCAGGTCTGACTGACTATCCGTCGCATAAAACATGCATCCAAGGACCACACAGACCCACCAAAACCACTTTCCCGTGCTCATTCTCCCTCGAGAATCAAGAAAAACAGGCAAGCAAGCTCTTTCCCTGCAGCTCTTTAGAGGGGACATGCAGACAAAACACAAGTTTGGCTCATTTGAAAGACTGCCTCGTTAGAATCATACTGGCACCACTTTTAACGTAAACTTCACTCAAATAAGCTACATAATCGGAGGAAAAGATGGAACGGCCATGCGACCCTCTAGCTCATTTCCCCACAACAAAACCTATGATGTCACATGTGCCCAGCTGTGCGATTGGCTGAGGCCAGCAGAAGCAAACGCAAATTAGGCATGGCTAATAAGCTTCAGAACGAGCTCTTGGCGCATAAATGTAATGCATATTCATTTTACACCAGTAAGAATGGTGAGGCAAACAATGAAAGTTACGAAAATACACGTAAGCATACAAGTACCAATGCGCACTGCTTTTGGTACTGGGCGCACTATGCTTGTTTTAGCTGCACAGCAGTCTGTTGCTTTGGAGTTGTCTTACACGACACTGGCCGATTGGTGTAAGCGACAATGTCTTACGTGACCCTGTTTGCCGAGTATGCCCCGTGTTCCACGAAACGATTACTTTCTACCGTAACAAAAACAAGCCAAGTGCAACTACGGTCAAAAACAAAGCAACGGCAGACAACGGTCCGCAGAAGAGCATGGTAGCGCCATCTGGGAGGACTGACTTTAAGCAAGGCTGCACAGCCTAATGGCACACTGGAAGGTCGTTTGAATACCCGCCCTCATGACGTCAGGGCAGACACCACGAAAACACACGATTTTAACAGTTTCTCAGTGAATACGGCCTCATTTGCTGCCGGACAAGCGGGGAAGCACAATGAAACAAAATCTTTCTAATAAAACGAACTTATATTTCGTCCCCATGGCCCCCTTTAAGGCAAAGGCCTAGAATTGCATGAGGTGCAAAGAGAAGTTATGTGAGCAGCCTGAGCATTGTGGCAAAGCCGACTACAGTCAAACCCCGCGATAACGAAATCCCACGAGTACGAAATTTCTGCGGCAACGAAATATTTTCGGAAACCCCGGCTCATGTCCGTGGACACCCATGTATCTCACTTCTCACGCAAACGAAACGTTTTCAGAAAGCGATCCCGCGTTAACGGAATTTGCTGCAAGTCTGGTAGACATTTTACCTGCCCATTTGAGGCTAACATTGTCGAAAAAGTGCTCAATTGCATTTTCTTTTTCAGACTCAAAGTGTGTAAACTTTTGCCTCAGTGCACTTGTGGGGTCGCCACCATATTTGTTCACAAAAAGATCGTGCAGCAGGCAGCCGTTGAGGCAGCCTCGCAGCAGCACCACCAGGGGGCGACACATGGTGACTCACGGCTTTGGTTTTGGCTACGCTAGTCAGCTACCGCAGAACAGCGCATGTGCGTTTGTTAAGTGTGCGGCAATCGGCACGTTTGCTTTTAATAGGATACCTCCGCCAGCCCATGTTTTTATCTCCACAAGCTACGGCAGCCATTATTGTCCAAGTCAGTGGCCCAAGTGGAGGAGGGGGGGGGGAGCGGTGATGAGTTCGGGACAACCTGCAGCTTGCTGTACCATTTCGAAAAGCACGGACGCCACTCTTTAATGGCACACGTGCGCAAAACAGAACAGTGACGGCTGCGGTCTTTTCGGACTTTGACAAAGCGGTGCTCACTTGGCTTTGCGAACAGCATTAGAACAACGAGGCGCCACTCTCTGGCCACAGTTCATCAACAGAAGCTGGACTTTGCTCTGCATGCTCGTACAATGCTCAGTGCTGAGGACCAAGGAGAAAAATGTGCAGAGAAGGCAAACCTGCGGGATGTTTGTTTTGGATGCATCTGAAATGACTCAGTCGTTCTTACGCAAGCACATCGGCCAGCAATGAACTACTTCTTGTAGTGTGAGAGCTAAGCTGTGAAGTTCCTGCAAGGTAGGGCTCGCAAAGTTTATAACCTACTCTTGGAAATAAATTTTCGCCTCGGCGACTTTCCTGTCGTTTGTGTTTCATTCTCTCAGCAACGAAAATCTCGCAAAAGTGAGTTTTCCGGCTTTCCCCGGTGGTTTCGTTACTGCGGGGTTCAGCTGTATTTGCTTCCCTGGTGGTGTATGGTGGAACCAAGAGGCACAATCTACACCAGAATGGTGTCCACACTGATCCCGAGGTCTTCACTGACCTGTAAACCATGGCCTTACAGTAATGTTTCTAGGGTGCATCACAACATGGCAGCAAGGAGTAAAAATCAGCAACATGAATTTCAACGAGAGAACTCCATAAACGTCAACCATATGATCTGTAGGAAAACCGACCTTCATAATTGCAATTCAAAAGAAGATAACATGCCAGCTACTGCAGGGAACATAATACACAACAAATTTAACGGGAATAGTTCCAGCATCTATATGTGGCACGATCCCAAGTAGAAGGAATAGCCGTCCTTGTACAGCCTGCCTCCTAAAAACTATCAGGTTCTCGGGCGAGGCTCTAGAACAGCGCGTCATAAGTAGACGACATTGAGGTCGATGGATTTACACTCATCTCTGAGGTGGCATCCACCAGTCTGTTTCAAACGATTATTCTTAAAGCTTACACTGTTACCAGAGGTGCGCCATCTTGTATGATTTCAAATGCCCCAAATTCGCAACTTCTAGTGTCAAGCAGTTAAACATACCGCCCACGTTGAGAGGCATAAATTTCAAGGTTCAGAGAAGGCACTACGTTTGGGCCCAGAATGCGACTGAAGCTTAGGTTTCAAAAATATTTACCTGTGCGCTGGTAAAACCTTCCCACACCTCTGACCTTACTGCTCTCAAACAAAATGCGTTTTAACAGCTGGGCTGTTTAGGCAGACGCAAATCCGTCCGTTGCACCAAAAATTCTCGGATCCCCCAAGAAAAAATGTGGTCAGGGAGGTTTCAGGAATTGAACCCGGGACCTTTACACTGTGAAAACAGCAACACAATTTACTGGGCCACCTCAAAAGCCCGTGGGAATGGGTTAGCCGAAGTGGGGAACAATAACATGTGCAGCCAATAGGAATGGAAAGAAAAAAAAAAAAGGCTTCTCGTGGTTGGAATTGAACCTTGGTCCTTTGTGTTATGAAACCGGCGTCGATCTGACTGAGCTACCATCACATAAAGGGAGCGCGGCATTTCCTCTGGGTTCGTAGCACGGGCATTGGACTTTGCCACGGGTTCTAGTGCGTGCCAACGCGGTCCACTTTTGGAGAAATGTGAAATCCCGCGGACAAAACGATCCTGGCCTGCCAGTCATGAAGAACTTTCAGCGGCGAGTTCATTAATGAGAGGGTGATGACACGTGGAGCTGAGACTTGACACATCACTGGACAACTTTAAAGCAAACTTAGGTCGGCAAAATGTGACATGGAGAGAACAATTACCGCAGTAACACTAGAGACAGCTAGGAAGCGGGCTTCCTGGATCAGAGAACAAACTAGAGCAGAAGATACAGTACAAACAGAGACAAATAAATGGGCTTGGGCTGGTCACGTAGTGAGGCGAAACGACAATCCATGGAGTACCAGGGTGATACAGTAGACACTGAGAGACGGGTCTACAAAAAAAAAACATCCCCCTCGCGAGGGGCACGATCAAATGCAGAGCATTTCTGCGGGGGGGCGCGCCTGCAAGTCGTATGGATTACGTATTGGTTGTTGTTGTTGTAATTGTTGTCTTCCAGCGTAGACATTGTCGATGAAGTCGATGGTGAAATGTGCCGTGAACCCCCTGCCGCGGCTATGACGCAACGTGGAGCGGCTATGACGCAACACAATCCAACACAATCCACTTTAATCCAATCCAATCTAAATCCAAGCCAATCCAATCGAATCCAATCCAATGCCCCTCGCGAGAGAGAGTTATAGCGCCGAAATCGCCACCACGCGAACGCGTGATGCTGACGTCACGATCATGCCACAGATGTTAGCGACCGCAGCGCGCGCGAACGACATATGTGGTTTAAGCGCGAACCGACCGCGGCGAGAGAGCGCGATGCGAGCGCCCCACCTGTTCTTGCGCGCGATCCTAACGCGGCGAGAGAGGGTGTTGCGAGCGGAGAGAAGGCGAGGAGGACGCGGGGGAGAGGGCGCACCTCTGGCTGACGGTTGAATGAGTCAAGGATATAAGGCACGTTCGTAACCTTCCGTTCTGTGTCGGCTTTGTGGCTCAGTTGGTAGAGCACCGTGCACCTTGCGTTCCGCCCGCAGAGTCGTAGGATCGAAACCTGGCGCCGGCAAGTATTTATATAGTGTAGGGGGAGCGATGCGGACGCGGACTACGGACGCCAACGCGGGTGACATCGTGAGTTACTGAAATGCTCTGCATTTAAAAGAGGAAGACCATTAACCCAACCATCATCATCAGCCTATCTACGCCAACTGCAGGGCCTCTCCCATTATTTTCCAATTACCCCGGTGATGCAGCAGTGGCATAGAGGTAGAGCATCCGCCTCGCGTGCAGAAGGACCGTGGTTCGAATCCCGGTGCCGGACAATTCCCACCGGATTTAAAAAGAAAAAATCCGCGTATTACTGGAATTGCAGAATGGGGCTTGGGGTGCGGCCTGACCCCAGCGACCATTGCCGGTAACGCACTCCCTCTCCAGAGCAGGATCGGCCACCCTGGTGTAGTAACGGCCACAACCTCCCATGAATACGCCAATTAACCCAATGGAGGAAGGAAATAGGGAAATTCAGTGCCCAACAGTGGACGTGATAGGCGCGATACGAGTGGTTGGAGGTCGATGGGAGAGGCCCTTTTCTTGCAGTGGACCAGAGTAGGCTGATGATGATGATGTAATGGCTGGGTCTCCGACAAAGGGAGAGGGGCCACCAGCTCTGCTGTTTTTCAACTTTCCATCGCTAGCCCTTTGCGACACGGCGTGTACAATTGTACGCACGACTTTTAAGAGCATTATTGCTAAACCGCTGAGCCAGCATTCGCATTTCCCGCTCTACGGAGCAGTGCTGCCATTTCGTGAATGCCGCACCTTTACCATCCACCAATGCTTTACGCGAACAAGAGAGCAAGATGAACGAACGCCTCTGTGTTCTATGGGGCTTCAAGTAGGTGTTCTTGGTATTACTCTTCTGTCTATTTCAAACGTTTACTAAAGCAAAACTGAAGCTGTCAGATTAATATATAAGGGCTACAGATCACAATATCGTGCATATGTTTTCTATTGTAGCAATGGTTTTAGGAAACGGTGGTCACGTTTATGATGGCGTGTTTATGATTAGGACCCCACCTTATTTGTTAGCTACTTTTGAGGTTGAGCTCTTTACGATTTTTAAGTGAAATTTCAGTTATCAAAAGCATACATAGGCAGTTACAATTTTTTCTGACAGCTACATTCTAATGCGTGTCGCCAAGGGCTAGTGCAAACTGCGCCTATCTTTTTTTCCCTTACAGAGGTGATTTTAAATAGTGGATGACCCCCTTGTGTTGGCCCCTTTGGTTTAGAGAATACGGCTAGCTTGAGTGGGTCTCAGTGACATCTAATGTCATTCAAAAAGTTGCACGTAGAATCGTCCACATCGCTAAAAATGCGGTGCTTCCACAGCGCCGTAGCACGTGCTGTCGACACAATCTCCATATCATTCGAGCACCCGTCACACGACACCAGCGGTGCTTTGAAAAATTGTGGCACGCAGAAAAACAAACAAAAGAGGATGTAAGTGTGTCTACCACTCAGTTGACGGTGCCAGTGCTCAGGGCACACTCGGAAAGCGCCAAATTCAAACGAGAAAACTATAACGTTTCAACTTGAAGACTATCAATTTGAATAGACGTGAGCAGAGACGTGTTAAATACCCTTCAAAAGTTTCTGTGAAACAATGGCAGCATTAAACAGACTCTTCTCACCTTTCTTTCAGTGGAAACAAAAAAAATAAATGCAGCATTTCCTGAACACAAAATGCTGACGTGCTTGAGAATGCGTCTACGCTTGGAGCTCACGTACGAGTGATGCGTGCCACTAGCCCGCCCTGAATAGCTCGCTTGTTAATCAGCTAAATTGTTTTTGCTCACGCACAAGCTTACTTTACTAGTGTTAACCAAGAGATGCTCACTTTAGCTTCTAGGACTGCCAAAATAAAATGGTCTCTAGCAATACTTATCTGAGGTCTCGAGGCAAACATTGTTTAAAACCAACTTAGCAGGCAATGCCGCACACATGCTGTGAATGCGTGACAACCTAGCTGGCTTCAGCCAAGGGTGATGGGCACAATGCCAAGTTCAAAGCTAACAGGCTCACGTTCAAAGCTAAAGGTGCTCTGAAGCTGTGGATGTAACTGAAGCCTGTTGCACAACCCTCTCAAATCGAAGCAATGCATGACCCTAGGCGTGTTACCGCTGGCTTTTTTTTGGCACCACAGTATGAAAAAGGGGCACGCCTACTTATTATTTTCAGGGTTCGTACAGGCTTCAAAAGCAAAAATTCAAGGGTTTTCAAGGACTTTCAAGGACCAGAAAACACATTTTTAAGGTCCCCATGTAATATTTTATCTGGGATTATTTAAACTTTTCCAACACAATTTTTTATTGCACAATACCTAAGCACATTAGTTCACATCTAGATAGGTGCTAACGGGTTCGTAAATGCTCCCCCAGCTTTATTTTTTTATTTCATGGCTCGTATTTACAGGTTTTTCTTTGTGTTTTTCTGAGGCTGTTTGATTTCAAAACTTAGTTAATGTTGCCTGCATCTCCTGCTTTGTCAGCAAGAGTATCAGCTGAAATTAAATCGAGCAAGTGTTGCTTCAAGGCAGGATGAACTATGTACACGTCCACCATTTGCACGTAAAAGCAAACGTAGATGGAGCGTATGAGGCACAGTAAAGATGCAATGAGCAAGCGCCCACAGACTAGATGCAAGATAGAGAACAGAAGCTGGCTTTTACTGGATTGTATCGTGATATAGATTGGATTGACAAGTGCCAGCTCCCAATGTTGCCTTGTAATAATGAAAATCCACCAAACTTGTAATTTCACGCAATACACTGAAAATTGATTGTTACAAAGTTTCTTTACATTTGTTAACACCTAAAATCTATGACAAGCACTTTAAATTCTTGTGAAAAGACAGGGCCATTGATTCTCTCCGGAAAAATCAAGGGTTTTCAAGGACCATGCAAAAATTCCAGGACTTTCCAGGCCTTGAAATTGACACTTCTAAATTCAAGGGTTTTCAAGGTTTTCAAGGACCTGTGCGAACCCTGTATTTTTCTCCTATCACTACCAACTCAACAGGATAGCTGAGCAGGTAACAAGACGACGTCACCTCAAGTAAACGTAACAAAACAAGCCTGACGTAAAGAAGGACTTTAAAGGGCACCTCATGTGCATACGTTTAGGCACTGCATTTGCTCCAAAATTTACGCCCCTCTATGTGCTTCATCACAAGGATACCCGCTTTACACATACCATCCACCAGATAACAGTGATCAACAGTGAGGCACCAGGCTTGAGCAGACAAAAAAAAAAAAAAAAATCTACGACTCGGTTGTACCGCTACAATCTCAAAATAATTAAAAAAAAAAAAAGCGGTGTCTACAACTTACTTTTTAAACGCCCGATAAATTGAGTTAGCACAGGACCAGTATAACTGGAGATCCTTGGGAGAGGCCTTTGCCCTGCAGTGGGCATAGACAGGCTGATGATGACGATGACATAAGCTAGGCAAACAGAGGTCAAATGTGGCGATAACATCGGGGGTGGGGAGGAGTCCCCAGCGAGAAGCTCACCTCCATGACAATCTGCTCAGACTTCTGGGCGGAGAGCACCAGCCTCTTCTGGAGAAAGAAGCTCTCCATCTGTTTCGCGACATCCAGGAATCGCTGGATCGTCTGCTCCACGCCTGGGGAAGAAGCGCACGGTGAGTGTACAACTCGGGCACTTGACCAATGTATTTTACGCTCTAATGCATCCACGTCATGCCACGTTGCAATAAACCACTCCTACCAGTGCACTTATGAACATAATCGCTGCTAAAAAGCTGAATGGAACACTTACGTTACTTACTGACACTGTCTAGTCTATCTTCAGTTTTTTTTCTGCCAATATAAAAGCATTTTCCCATGGAGAAATGTTTACTTCAAATCACGACTGCCTTCATACACAACGAAATCATCACTGGGTAGGCATGGTGAGGGCTGTCAGGTGGTGCTAAATTTACTCCTCAACTTCGCCAGTTTTGCTCATAATGCAATCTGACTTTCAGCAGTTGCTCAGTGGCTAAGGCGTTGTGCTACTGAGCCCTGGGCACGGGTTTAATTCCCAGGCTTCAGGATTTCAGCGCATGTTAAGGGCACACGGTAAGGCGAAATATAAAAAAAAAGTGACTGTTCTTCTTCACAATTAAGGAAGTTCACCTTCTTATGCACATATTCCATAATCACACTTATCTTAGAAGGCTGTATTTCTGGCTCAAAAACAGTTTTTCCATAAGCAAATTGTAAGTGACCACGTCCCATTTAAGAATGTGTTCCATGTTTATTGTAATTTTTTCCATCAAGAAACTCCCAGCTCTAGATCAAAATGCTAATCTGTTACCAGCTGTACTAAGAAATTGTTGGGCAACCACTGCATAGCTGATATTTCCGCCAAGGCAATCCACAGACGCTGTGCGCGTCTTTTCCACATTTGTGCTTCGGAGCCGCCTGCCAAAAAATTTCATTCTTGGGCTTCACACTCTCAAGATTGCTACAATGGATGCTGCCCTTTCATTGAATGATGGGAGTATCGCACGAGCCAGCATTTCGAATCAATTCAGACTTAACCCTGGGTGCAACACTGCCATCAAGTGGCTAAAAGAGGTTGACCCCAAGTAGCAATACCTTGCGAAGAGAGCTGCACGACAGCTCACAAAATAGGCACGGCAGGACAGATGACAGGCCGGAAAGCGAAAAAATTACTTTGACGGTGATTGTGAAGCTGGTGCTTACTACATAAATGACTCTAGTGGTGTCTGTGGCAAAAAGGTATTGTTTTTCACCTCTTTTCTTACTTGAACCTCAATTATCTCAAAACAGTGTTTGTTGTTACAGCGGTGCCATTATTTCCTATATCTCCCAGGTTAACTGGCTGCTTCTTTTTTCCTGTCATTTACATAAGTTGTCACATCTACTGTGCTAGAATTGAAAATATGCATGCAACGTTTTTTTTTTTTGTTATACAATGTTTATACAAGCTCTGTCTGCCCACACGCTAAATTTTTCAGCAACCTGCCTTGTGATTTTGTTTACACACAGCTTCTGCTCCAGCCAAGGCTTGTGTACCAGCACAGTTCCACCACATGACGCAAGTGGACTGGGATCGGCTTGAGGCTATTAATAGGGCCGCCATGCGCACCATCACCGGCCTCCCCTACTTAACGCCAATTCCAGAGCTACAAGCAGAAACACTACAAAACACGCTCAATAAAATTGCTCATTGTTCCGCCCGCCTGCTGAAGCGTGGACAAGTTTCCAGAGGCGCCAGCTCTCGCCGTGATTCGCATCGATGTCAGCCTTTTCCACCGCTAGGCCGCCCTGATCCCAGCATCAGGTGGCGGACAACAAGCCTCAGACAAGGCTCCACGTCCGTACCTCTGGCCTCCATCAGCCCCCCCGACACCGTCCATCATGTCCTAGACTGGGTGCCTGTGACGCAACCGGTTGCCCAGGCCTTTGTAGACACCGGGGCGTACGACTGCATCGTCAACACGATCTTGACGTGTCCATCTTACCCTGCTTTGACACAAAGCTGTGCGTACTCTTCCTTTTCCCAACAGGCACAAAATAAAGTTGTTCTCTCTCTCTCTCTCTGCGTGTACGAGACCCTTTGTGCTCTACCTAGCCTGCTAGTAGAACTTACTTCCATTCGGGATGTACTAGTAGCAGTAATAGTATGTGTTGTTGGATGAGGGGGACTTAGACTAGCATAACTGCCGGCATGGCGCACTCCTAGCTTTTGGAGATCACGGAAAAAGTTTGTCCGTTCAGGCCTGCAGGCACCTGCATCGACAGTGACTAGTGGGGTGAAGCTGGAAATTTTCACATACTCAACGGCAGCGATTTGGGGCTTACGTCGTGTTGCGCGGTGTACAAACCTGGCTTCATGCATCCGCGCAATTATGGACACCTACCCATGCCCTGTCTGTGTTTTGTGGATTCACCGGGACACGCTTCCTGTCCACGCAGCGGCAGATCACACCTGCCACAGAGACCTCCCAGGGCCACTACCACTTCTTCCAGTATCAACCGTAGAAGAATTGTTGTTGGAAAAGGGCAACCTCCACCGCGCCACGCGTGCTTTACTTCCACTGCATTGAACTGACCTCCCCAGTGGGCTCGCTTGCTGGGAGGAGGTTCTGCTGCAGAGGCTTCGAGTTGGGGTGGCGTTATCCCAAGCCGTTACCCCCAATTGGCCCACCCGATATCACACCCCGTTTGCGGACACCTGCCCCTTCTGCATGACTCTTGCGTCCGAAGCTGACTTTGAACAGCTGCTGTGGACTTTCCCTGGTCTCAGGGACGCCCGAATGTGACCCCTCCGAGGGACAGGGATCCATCCTGGGAAACCCCAGATCTTAAGCATTGGATATAAGGACCACAGCACCAGTCTCTTCTTGCTTTTTGCGTGAAACGGGTGCAATGTTGTACCTTCAAAACCTCCTGTTATGCCGTAGGGCAGTCTGTCTCAATTAAAAAAAAAAAAAAAACTTTGTTGAAGCCCCATCAGTTTGGCATAAATACAGGGGGTGTTTTTTTTTTTTTTTCTGCACCGAACAAAGCACTAGGGATGCTAACTTCTCCAGTTGCCATGGCTCCTACACTAAAATAGTAGAAGCCACGCTTTCAGCAGATCTCATCACAAAGCTGGGTATGACAGCCCACCCCTGTCAATTCTGCGATGAGAACTGCAGTTATTTCAATAGATCATCTTCTTCAACCACTGCTGCGCATCATAATTTGCTTTCTATCACCCCTGCCACACGGGCACGAATTGACATTAAGTGCTTAACGCCTTAAGAAACCGAATGGCATTACTCGGGCGGTCTGTACTATACGCCAGAACCCAAAGGCATTAAATGTGTAGGCATGATGGCGGTAATGACCAAAAAGAGAAATGTACTCCTATTTTTGAAGTCTTTAAAGTGGAGAAATACTTCCTAGGAGGGTTAAAATTGCTTTTGTGAAAGAAAACTAGTGCTTTCTAAACAAATGGTGTGAGCCATTTCTAAATGTGGCTTCAGAAGCTGCCGTCGCCTCTTAGTGGCAGCCAAACCCGAAATTTCAAAACAAGAAGTAGCAAGGCGTTCTGCCTGCTGTTTTAGTGAACTTCGTCTTTTTCAGAACTTTGTCACCAAGAGTGCACAAAAAATAATCTTATTTCGAAGTTCAGCTACGTTTCTGAATCAGTACTCTGGTGCTGAGAGTTTCGATGGTTCCATTTGGTGCCCATCGCATTCGAGAGTAGGCACATCTAAGGCGTTCGTGAAGGCGAATGAATTATGCGGAACTCCTTAAACTGAAAATTAAATTACAGTGAATAGCATTAGATTTTCAGCGTAGCAGCGAATTAATGGCATTGAAACTTAAGGCATTAAGCACTTAATTTAACTTTTCGTGCGCATGAGGCACAGGTATAACACTACAGTAAGAACAACAAATAAGAACCCTTTATTTTAAACACTCTGTCTAGCCACAGCATGTGCGCGTGCTCTCCTTGCAGAGCCGGCGAAGACTAAACCCAACAACCCAAGGAAAAGATTGAAACCATAACTACAGGAGACTGAGGAAGTGCGCATAGCCAACGAATAAGCTGCTCAGCCTGTCTAGCTGTGTTTTTTTTTCTAACTTCTCTCCGATTCCGCTGCACCAAATAGCACTACATTTGACCTCCATTTACAAAAAAAAGTTAGCATGCAAAAGGCACAGGCACACATGTATACTGAGCTCAGTCGTGCTGAAAACTGCCAATCTCTAACCACCGCGTGGTTCATCAATTTTGTGATGTCGACTGTGGCGGTCACACTGGCGTGCTCAGAGGCCTTTTAAAGGCCGAGAGCTTTTAAAGAACGCCAACTATTCGTGCACAAACTGCCAATATTAACCATCAACTGCGTGAACGTCAGTTCGTAACACTGGCATCCAATCACATTGCAAAGCAGTAGTGTGCCAATGGTGTAGCGAGGAAATCGGCCACGTACGACCTGTTCACCGTTTCTTCTTTCCTCCATAGCCTCACAAATCAATTAGTTCTCTGCACTTCTCTGTAACGAAGTGACATTAGTTCATGCTTGCAAAAGCAGGTCTTTAAAACAGACGGGAACGAAGCAGGATCAAAACAAAGGACCTCGCCTTTACAGTTTCCGACGCCTGCGGGAGAAATTTTTGAGGGCCCCAATTCACGGTATATTGTGTACGCGGGTTAAGAGCCTGTAGTGGACAATGTTTGTTTTTGCATGTAATAACACACCAGACACACTCAAAGGTAGCGCGATACGTTATCACAGAAATTGGGAGGGTTCACAGCAGCTCCTAAAGTGTTTTCGTTCACCTTTACACACGTTCATCAAAGGCAGCATAGGCGCGAAAACGTACGCCACGCACGAGCCAAAGTTTCACGCCACCTCCTACGCACCGTAGAAGCGATGTTAGTACAGTTGCTCATTCTACAAAGTGCGCTTCTTCGTGAAAACGCGGGTGGTGCGTTTAACCACATAGTCTCAACTGCTACGTAACAACTAGGAGCTCGAAATGTCGCGCTCCACCCGCTCCATCTACAACCGTACAGGGCATTTGTGATTGAACTTTCTGAGACGTCCGATCGTACCTGTCTTCACTTCTTCCGAATCCCGAACGTAGAAGTAATCCGGATTGGTGACCGCCGCCAGACATGCCTAGAGAAAGAAATGCAGCGACAACTGAATGGGTTACAATTCGGCTACTTTGATCAGCTGGCATGCAGTGATTTCTACGTCGTAAAAGCCCAGATGCGGTAACACGAATAACATACCTGAAAGGAGTTTTCGAAATCGTCAACGATGTGATTTGAAGAAGCCATCTAAATCTGCAATCGAGCTGGGAGCCCGCAGATATTCAATACTACCAAGAGAACTGCTGTCACCCTACCAGCGTCCATGCGGCGTCCCTGAGCCTGAGCGATTGTTCGCACTGCTCTCTGCGCATGCGCCCCGTTGCTACAGCAACGGAGGCGCGTTGTCTGCTTTCAGGACGCCGCGGCGCCAAATTCAAATGTGAGGGCGCCGTGGTGTCGCACACGGCACGTTGAAAAGCGCCGTCAGCTGGGAGAAGCGTCATCGCTGCATATACGATTGCGATAAATAAAATTCGAACGTACACAGCGCTAGTCATTCGACGCATTTAGCTCAGTCGAGCGAGGAACAGCTGATGTGACGATTCGTCTCAAATTCCTGTATGCGCTGGCTAATCGGCGCTAGCATGGGCTAAAACTTTTAGGGTTGGGCAATGATTTAAACAATAGTCTGATTAATCCTCAGGTAATAACAAATTAATTGATCGTTTATTCATTTGGTGCCAAAAACTACATTTCGAGTTCGAAGTTGGCGAATTCCATTGGGAGAACAGGAGCAAGTGGGGCGAGCAGCCAGAGCAGCACACGGGAGTAACGGGGACGTGTGCTTTCGTTCTGCGAATGAAACATTCGCGCTGCTCCGGGAGCAGTGAAAAGAGGGGGAGGGCGTGATGTCAAGAGTCATGTGACCAAACTTTTCCCGCTCTCGCTTCCCGGAGCATTTCGCGCGCTCGTGTTGTCCGTACACTGTTCCTCGCCAGTTTTGCCAGATACGTGCCGGTGGTTTTGTGTCTGCCTTCCGCATGGCGACGAATGAAGAAGCCTAGGGGATGTTCATGTCCATGATAGGGTCACCATCGTATCTCCCACAAATTAGCTGCGAACGATAACAGATTCCGCCGTCTTTTCCAGATACGACTCTACCTTCGGTCGCTGCTCCGGCGGGGTGAACAGGTGTTCGAACATAAACTCATGCAATGTCAAATCGTCGTCGTCGTCGCTGCTGCTGCTGCTGTCCGATGATGAGTTTGCGCTTGAATCTGTGGTGCTTTCATCATCTAAAAGTAGCAGCATCGTCCAGACGGCCGCGCTTAGCTGCTGCCATACGCACTGTGCGACTATCGCGGCTGCTGGATTCCGCCATTTTTCCTCCGCCACCCGGGGATAAAACCAGAAATGACGTAAAAGAGGTCATGTGACTTCCTAGGTGTTCCCTGTTACTCCGCCGCTGGCGACGGAGCACTGAGAACTGCTCTCGGCTGCTCCCGGCGCCAAAAAAGTGCTCCTCCTCGACCAATGAAACACAACGCCCCTGCTCCTGCCCGACCACTGGAAGACGCCAGAACTCGCGAGAGCACTTTGGGTGCAGTTAGAAGTGCTCCTGTTCGCCCACGGGCACACCGTGCCCACGGGAAAGCGCTCGACATGCAGCGCCCCTAGCGGCCGACGCCTCTGGTAGAGTGAACTCTACCTCTACCTCTGGGTAGTACAAAAGCAGACGACCCTCGCCGCCCTCCATGTGTTTTCAATTACAAGCCACAGTGAAAGTTGGTTGTGGCGCTTTGCGGCGTGTTTAAATGACTAGATCGGGTGCTTTAACTGTTTGACGACAGTTACAGTTTTTTTCTTTTTGCGTGCGGTCGACACAGGAAAGTTCACGAGTAGCATAAACACGGAATGCTGCTCATCTTACATCCTGAGGTAACTGCAAAGCTTTAAGCGAACGCAAGAATTGCGCAGCCCACTCAGCTGACACTGCTGGCCTGGCACCGCCTTTGAAACGAGTGGAAATTTTGTTTCGTATTATCGCAAACTAAATGATTCTTGCGTAATGTTTTACGCCGCACGATTTACGAACGTCAGGGTACATGTATACTAGCGAGTAGGTGGGGCAATACCGCCAATTAAATAAACAAATTAAGCGCTATTAAAAGACCCAAAACACGCACCAAATCACACGCGCAGCATAACATAACACAGCCTCATACACGGCGCGGGGCCCCGAATATTTACATGCGATTATCACTGACTGTGTTGGTTTTCTAGTGCAGGGGTCGACGAATCTGAACGCCGACACGACAGTTTTGACTTCAAATGGAGTTAGACAGCGAGACAAGAACAGAGAATTGGTGTCCTCCATTTAAATTGCCCCCCCCCCCATGTTCCCACTTCGCCAGATTATTGTCAAATATTATTAGAAATTCGCTGAATTTTTTCTCTTTGCATTCAGAGCCCCCACCCCCCAACCCCTCCCTATTTGACGTCCAGCCCTCCGCCGTGTCGGCTGCATGGAACTCGGCCGTTGCTGACCCTCATTCTAGGCTATTAAGTGCGAACTGGGAATGTATGCTGCAAGAGCATAATTTAATAAGGGAGAGCAAACAAGGAAAGCGAGCGGCCTCGTAGTTCGCCCGACCACTTTGTTTTAGGGCCACTAATTTCGGAATCGCAAAACAGATTTCACGCTTCTGACGGTCGCGGCATTTTGTCACTAAGACACGCAACAAAACGGCATGCTAACGCTGCACCATGTATTCGTAACGGTGACGCAAACGAGCACTGTTTAATGAAAGTGCACGCATATATTGTGCAGGTACGCAAAAGAGCGGCGCACCGAAGCAGGCGAGCCTGCGGTCCGCCGGACTCGCTGGCTTTTTAAAGCGCGATCATCGCCGATTGCGTCACTCTTCTTTTTTGATCGGCTGTTTTTGAGAAGTCTTTGTCACCTAGAGTATTAGTTTAAACTAGAAATTTTACTTAAAATTTCATTTCGTACGATCATCGATCGGTGAACCTGCGAGTAGCAGACGCCGTCACGGTCCCGGCACTTTCGTCGGCGCTGTAAACGTGTTTAGCGCTGCAAAGATTTTTCCCCTAATGCCAAGTTGATCGCTGAAATAGATCGGACGCGTCGGGGATGAGCTGGTGACCACGTCGCAGAATAATCGGGAGCGTCGAGCTCATTTTGCTTCTGTCAACACGGGATCCTATGGGACCCACGCAGCTTTGTACTACCCGGAAGTACTGCCCGGAAGCCGCTTGCGCAGCGCCCCCTGGGCAGCGCAGGAGGCCCATCGTCAGATCAGCCGTTCGTCACGTTCGTCGCTAGCATGGTCGCTAGGCTGAGCAAAATGTGCCGAATGACTCGCGCAAGGTTCGAATTTTTCACAGCACGATCGGATATGCGGCGGTAACGCTTCTCGCTGCCGACGGCGTGTTTCGAGGAGCGACGAGCCGAGCCCTCCGGATGCCTTCGGCATAGAGTTTCTCAATAGTGAGATACTCTATGGCCTTCAGGGCCAACGATACTAATACAGTCGAACCTCGTTATATCAAACACGGGTATATCGAATTATTGCTTATATCGAACCATTGTAAGTTTTTTAAAAGAATTACATGCATTTTTAATTTTCTGTATCGAACTCGGTCGGTTAAGAAGTGGTTATATCGAACTCAGCGCCGGCCGAAAGCGCGCGCTCCGGAGACAGGCCGCAGGCTTTCCCGCAACGCAGGGGAGAATAGCGGTGGCGCAGCAGGCCTTTGCGACTCAAACGCATGCCTGAGGCGCTGGTAGCGCCATTCAGGCTAGGCGGCATACGCAGTTGGCTGACTCAGGCTCAGCCGGTTCACCAGTTGGATCAGTTGTTGTTCATCAGCTTCAGTCATCGTCTTGCCTTGTTTCAGTCGATAAGCTCAAGCCTCAACGCCTTAACGAACTCTTCAGCGTCGTGCGTTGTTTAAACTAGCGGACACTGTTCGCGCAGTTACGTGACTGTGTTTGCAAGGCGCTGTGTCAGCCGCGTGCGGCGTAGTGATGGTCAACTCCAAGAAACAGTCAACGCTGCTTTGGTTTTTTTTTCCCTGGGAATAAATAGTTCACTTTAACGCTTCATGTGAGTAGTCATTCTTGTCGTTGCCTTTTTAGTGATTGAATCGCGATGCATTTTGACGCGTTTTTGATCAAATTTTATATATCGAATTTCGGTTATATCGAACTATTTCACGGTTCGCGCACTGTTCGATATAACGAGGTTTGACTGTAAACGTTGTTCGGGGCCGCGTCACGTGGCCGAGACGGCCTGGAAGCACAAAAGCCGCGCTACCGCGCCTCTGTTGCATACCGTGGCGCCACCTACGAATGACGTCACTTGTTGGACGCCGCGTCTGCTACAACACATTTCCTGGTTTCCTGTGCGTACGCGACCGCGCGCGCGCGCGCGTGTGTGTGTGTGTGTGTGTGTGTGTGTGTGTGTGTGTGTGTGTGTGTGTGTGTGTGTGTGTGTGTGTGTGTGTGTGTGTGTGTGTGTGTGTGCGTGCGTGCGTTTTGCCACCGTCTCACCCTTTTTGTGGATCTGATGCAAATTAAGTGGCTGATGCCACTTAATTTATTTCGATGCATGAGCTTCAGTGCTTCCGCAACCATCCTGAAGATGTTCCTATCCTGCTTTATAGATACTCGACCTCACCACGTGTGCACTGCAGGAGTGAACTCTCTAAGGCGCTGCGTGGTCTGTGGCAGACTTTCGGTAAATGATGCGGTCTGGGTAGTGCACCATTAGGGCGCACACCTGAAACCGCGAGGGTTAGGTCACATGTGCTGCCGCCTCAGTGTGGGCCAGTTGCTTGCAGGTGAGTCGCATGAGGCCCAGTCCATGTTGGTTACAGAACAGCACCTCAGGGAAGTCATCCACAGTGCGTCGACAGTTTTTGCAGCTGAGACTGCGCGTAACGAGAACTTTATTAGCCATTGCACATGTCCAGCGCTCCACACAGCACCATGTCGCCTACTGGGACCAGTTCTCCAAGCGCCTTGCCACGGTGTATCTGGTGAAGGGGGTAGAGCTCTTCCAGGATCTAATTCGCAGTGCCAGGGAACCAATGTGGAGCTGCGCCACTGCAGAGGGGGCTACGATGCCGGAGCTGAGGCTACTGCAACTGAGAGCAGGAGTCTTGTTGCTGAATGAATAATAGCCTACCGGCACATCACGTTGCCTGCAGATTCCCTACCAACTGGCTTAGCAGACAGGGATGGTCCAAACTGCGCATTGGGTTGGAAGTTTGCCCGCGCGGTGGCAAGCTCTGGGGTACCTTCCAAGCTAGCAGAGGCCTCAAAACAACCGGAACACACTGGAAGTGGTGTGATTGGCCCACGTCATATTAAGCGGTTTGGGAGCATCAGTGTGTCTGTATTGGAGAGAAAAAAAAAACGCAGAAGCCAAAAGGTTATTTCAAAGCAATAAAAGTGGGTTGTGGAGCGGAAAGAAGCATGCTTTGTGGTAAAATGGGCTTTAGCATAGGGAAGGAACCCACAGTAACATCCTATATAAAGTCCAAACCACTTATAACAATGCTACTGGATATAATAATGAACAGTCGCGGTACCATGAACTTCGAAACCGCTTATTAATTACAATGGGAATTTTCCTTATTACTTGTTATAACAATTGAGCCTGATGGCATGAGCCTACGTTAAATATAGTATTTGGAGATCTGTGAAAGATCATGGGTGCATTGTGTGTGTGACCAGGCCGTCATCCATTTTGTCCACCATTTATCAGTTACTTTGCCGAATTTCAGCCTAGCAAGCCAATCAATGCTTTTACATATATGGTGCACAGGAAGAGAACACCAGACATCAGGGACAGGACCCTGTAAAACAATGGCTGTCATTTTGAAGTGATGTGGCATTAATGTGCACGTCTTCCTTAGGGATCGATACCTATGGAGGAGCACGAGACTGAATGTGCATTGTTTTGCCTGTCGTTTTTAAGGCCTATTAGAGGTACATAGTGGCAAGGCGCACTGTGATTTTTACAATCTCTCGCTCCTCTGCGGGACTTTCAAACCAAAGCACACGTGCATTTGTGCACCAGTACCGGGTCACTTCAAAATGATGACCATCGTTTTAGAGAACCTGATGTCAATTCAGTCACAGTCAGATACAGATAGGCGCTCAACGGAAACGCACCGATTGAAAAAAAATTGCAGTGGCTTAGCTCGGCTATGCCAGGATATACGTAGCGTGGGTTAACGTTGAGCTGGTGATTCTTAGCTTTCCTGGTTGGCTAGGATTAGCTTGATTATCATGCTTACTGCTGCTTCAATGACACACACACGGTATACGCATTATTTGACACATGTTTATTTATCAAGCGGCTCCGGCGCAGCGTCACCAATCGCCCCAGAGATAAGCTGGTTCCACAGGCGCATGCCGGTGTTCCTGCGACGCACGAGCCATCGGTTCCACACCTGGCCACCCCTCGCATGATCATCAAGTCAACCGGGCCGCCACGTGCGGAACGGAGGTCGGCGAATACGCTGGACGCGTGGGGTGTGGTTCCACAGGCGCTCGCCAGTGTTGCTGCGATGCACGAGCCATCGGTTCCACACCCGGCCACACCTCGCATGATCCTCAAGTGGATCGGGCCGCCACCTTCCGCGCTTGCGCAGCACGGCTCTCCAGGAGCCACGCAAAACTGCTCGACCTCGGCCAGTGTAGGTCACGCTACGACAAAAGAAAAAAAACCTCATTGCTAAAGACCACAAGGCCCTGAACTGTCCAGCTACTGCAGCATACATTCAATCGGACTACGGTGGCCACCCGCTGCCCATAGCTTCTCCTCCCATACCAGTTTCCTCCATTGTTTCAATAAGCGTTTACATCAAGACTACGTATGTGTGTTTAATCGTTGCTCTTGAAAATATATAGCTGTCCTTTATCTCTGAAGTGAAGGCAGTGCCAGCAAAAGTGGTAGTCACCATGCTGCAATGAGAAACTGAAAGCTGCTTTTGAGCAGCAGTGCAGTCCTTTTGCAATGCTGAGAGGAATTAATACCATGAGAAGGGGTGGAAGCGAGCTTGAGCCTTTTGTAGCAGCTCAGGGACCATGAGTATTGCTGTTTTGGAGCAGCTTTGGATCACCACAAGGCGGATTTTGGAGCAGTTTAAGTCTGTTTTGGGAGCAGATTTCTGGAACGAAACTTCATTTATTTGCACTTTTTAATTTCTGGTAAGCACAAAAAAATTTTAAATGGCTTTTACCCAACATTCAAACAATACTGAGCATACCACTTTTTCAACAAGTTAGAAAAATACACGTCTTCAGAAATGAAGCATCACACCTGACAGAGCAATCGCTCACAAAAAAACTAGAAATAAGCAACGCTTTAAGCAGCTGCACCTAACTGGACTTCAGACAAGTAAAAAAAAATTCCCCCGCATTTCCCCGAGGGGGAGAATGTGAAAGTGCGAATGCACGGTTGTCGGCCCGCTTGCGGCGCTTGCGCTCGGCCCCCGCAGCCCACCGCCTCGCCGCCTTCTCTTCCATCTCTTCCATCGGGTTTGTAGTATCACGTGTACACCACGCAGTTATCAAGCCGCTATAACGCCGCTGAGTCGTCAACGCACGCCGCTGACGACGTAGTTTGAATGCGTTAAAGATATAAGGCGCGTCACTAACGCTGATATCACGTTGCGTCCGTGGCTTGGTCGGTAGAGCGTCGCGCGGCGGCCGCAAAGTCCGCGGATCGAAACCTGGCGCCGGATGCTGTTTCTTTATAGAGGAGCACTGCGGACGCCGACGCCGCCGACGCCGGCGGTGGATGCTTTGGGGTCGCTTATAAAGTGCATTACTTAACAAATGACACTGTGGCGGCGCCCCAGCAGCTTGCGTCGTTTGCTGCCGCAAACGGGCACGCTCCAGGAACGATGACGCTGGGGCTGAGCCACGAGTGGCGAGTGCTGACCACGCGCTTGCGGTGCGCGCTGGGCACGAGCGTGGAATAAAGCGGGGACCCCAGTTTGGGTCCACGGCGCTGTAGCGTGCAGACGTGTGTCTTCGCTTCTCTCTGTCGCCGTCGCGACATTGGTGACCCGGACGTTGCAGCGGAGCCACGTACTCGGAATGGACCCTCCCCGCGACGCCAGCGGTCCTTCTGTGTCCTCCGCTGCCTCTTCACCTGGCATCTCCGCCGTCGCTTGCCGTTTGCCCCCCTTCAGCGCTAAGCACCCCGACGTGTGGTTCCTTCAAGCCGAGGCAAGCTTCCGAGTGAGTCATATCACGTCGCAAGAGACCCGCTTCAACTATCTACTACAGTCACTGCCTATTGAGATCGCGGTCAAGGTTCGTGACATCCTTGCCAACCCGCCTACCACGAACCCTTACGGCACGTTGAAGGCTGCCATCTTGAGCCGCACGAGCCCTTCGGAACGGCAGCGTTTCCAGGGGCTGCTTTCTGCAGAGGAGTTGGGTGACCGTCGACCTTCGCAGCTCCTTCACGAACTGCAAACCCTGCTCGGCGACGCACCTTCTGCCACGGACTCCCGTTTGTTGAAGGAACTTTTCCTGCGACGGCTCCCCTCTTCTGTGCAGATGATCCTTGCGACTGCTTCTGACCTTCCCTTATCCGCGTTGGCCGCGCATGCTGACAAGATAATGGAAGTCGCCACGTTGCATCCGCCTTTGTCCACGGTGGCATCCGCTCAATCTTCCGACCATACCACTGTGGCGGCGCCTGCTACTCCTTTGCCCTCAACGCTATCCGACGACCTCGCCGCTCTCCGAGAGCGTATGCAAAACTTGGAGGAGCTTGTCGCCTCGGCTGGTTACAGCTCGCCGCCGCCTCGCAACCCTCGAGCTCGCCGGTTTTGCCCTTCTCGCCGTACCCCGTCTCCGCAAGTATTTCGCCAGGAAGGCACAACGCGCCAGCCACCTCAGCCCCCTGATTGATTGTGCTGGTACCATCGCCGCTTCAGTGCAGCGGCGCGACGTTGCACCCGTCCTTGCGGCTGGCCGGGAAACGGGACGGGGGATCGTTAGCGGCGGCGACCGATTCCCAAGCCAGCGACAGTCGCCTCTTCTACATCACAGATGCAACCAGTGGTCAACGTTTCCTAGTTGACACTGGTGCTGAAGTGAGTGTGCTCCCCGCTAATTCCTGTGACCGCACTCAAGCACCACTGTGCCATCTCCAACCTATTAACAAGTCCAGCATTCCCGTGTACCGAAAAAAATCCCTGATGGTAAACATCGGCCTACGCCATGCGTTTCGCTGGATTTTCCTCGTGGCCAACGTGAGTCACGCCATTCTAGGAGCCGATTTCCTTTCGCACTTCGGCCTCCTGGTTGACATGGCCCGAAAAAGAATCCTGGACGCCAAAACCGGCCTTTCTGTCATCGGCAAATCGTCTCCAGTCCATCCGTTCGCATTTACGCTTCTTTGTGACCTGCCTTCTCCGTACCGGGAATTGCTGAACGAGTTTCCTTGCCTGACTGCCCCTCCAGACTGGACAAAGCCAGTGAAGCATGACGTCGTTCATCAGATCATCACCACCAGTCCACCTACGCACGCCGTGGCGCGTCGACTGGCTCCAGAGAAACATAAAATCGCGGAACAGGAATTTCACCACATGGTTGAAATCGGCATTGCTCGCCCGTCATCGAGCAACTGGTCCTCGTCGTTACACATGGTCCCGAAGAAATCAGGAGACTGGCGACCCTGTGGTGATTACCGCTCCTTGAACGTGGCCACGGTACCCGACAGGTACCCCCTACCTAATATACAGGACTTCACCAATAACCTCAGTGGATGTACCATATTTTCAAAGCTTGACCTCCAAAAAGCCTACCACCAAATCCCCGTAGCCCCGGATGACGTCAAGAAAACAGCCATCATTACACCGTTTGGCCTCTTTGAATTCACTCGGATGCCTTTCGGATTACGCAACGCAGCTCAGACTTTTCAGCGCTTCATAGACGTCGTCCTCCGTGGCCTACCTTTTGTTTTCGCCTACATAGATGACGTTCTTGTCGCCAGTTCATCGCTATCTGAGCACCTGCACCATCTGCGGATAGTTTTCGAACGCCTAGCAGAGCATGGCCTCATCCTTAATAGCGAAAAGTGTGCGTTCGGGTTGCCGTCGTTGGAGTTTCTCGGTCATTTCGTTGACTGCAATGGAATTCGCCCTCTGCCAGACAAAGTGAAGGCCATAATCGACTTTCCCCGACCTGAGTCCTTGCGCCAACTTCGCCGTTTCCTAGGGCTGGTGAATTATTACCGACGGTTCATCCCGGACTGTGCGGCCATTGTTCAACCTCTCGAAACTTTCCTTCAAACTTCCAAGTCTCCCGAGTGCAGTCTTGAATGGTCTGAAGCTGCTGATCGCGCATTCACTACCACCAAGGAGCGCCTGGCCTCTTCTACCCTCCTCGTGCACCCGCGCCACAACGCTCCCACAAGCCTGATGGTAGATGCTTCCCACTGTGCGATTGGAGGTGTACTTCAGCAGCACATCCGTGGCAGCTGGCACCCGCTCGGTTTCTTTTCGAAGAAGCTTTCTCCCACTGAGCAACGGTACAGCACTTTCGGACGGGAACTCCTGGCGGCATACCTCGCTGTGAAGCATTTCCGTTTTTTCCTCGAAGGCCGCAGCTTCGTGATTTTCACGGATCACAAGCCTCTTACGAACGCCTTCAAGTCATCGAAGACTACATATTCTCCCCGAGAGACGCGACATTTGGCTTATCTTGCAGAGTTTACGACGGACATTCGGCATGTCAAGGGAGTTAACAACATTCCAGCCGACGCCCTTAGCCGTATTTCCGCCATACAGCGCTCCGCTTTCAGTTCTCACGAGTTGGCCCAAGCCCAAAGCGATGACGAGGAGCTCCGAACTCTACGTTCTTCAAACAGCTCCTCTCTGCACCTCGAGGACATTCTATGCCCTGATTCGGGAATCAGCATCGTTTGCGACATTGACCCGGTCTCAGGCCGCAGACGGCCGTACCTTCCTGCGTCTCTCAGGCGCATTGCCTTCAACTCTATTCACCGTCTCTCTCATCCTGGAGTTCGTGCCTCACGGCGTTTGATTGCCGAGAGATACGTCTGGCCGGGCATGAATATTGACGTACGCGCCTGGGCCCGTTCCTGCCTCGCCTGCCAACAATGCAAGGTCTCTCGGCATACCACATCGCCTCTGGCTACTTTTCCACTACCGGACTCAAGGTTCTCCACAATTCACGTGGACCTTGTTGGCCCACTACCACCATCTGAGGGCTGCCGCTACATCTTGACAGTGATCGACCGTTTTACCCGCTGGCCGGAGGCTTCTCCAATCGACGATATTACGGCTGAGACTGTTGCTTCCACGCTTATGTCGACGTGGATCGCCCGTTTTGGCGTGCCGTCGGAGATTATCACAGACCGTGGCCGCCAATTTGAGTCCACACTCTTTCGCCGCTTGACATGCCTACTCGGTGTCACTCACCTAAAAACAACGGCCTATCATCCTCAAGCCAACGGCATGGTCGAGAGGTTTCATCGTCAGCTCAAGGCCTCGCTGATGGCTCACGAATCACCTGAGCAGTGGGCAGTTCACCTTCCTCTTGTGCTGCTAGGATTACGCACTGTCATCAAAGATGATCTTGGTTGTGCCGCATCCCAAATGGTCTACGGCACGTCTTTGCGATTACCGGCAGACTTCCTGGTCCCTCCACGGCCTCAGGATAACCCTTCCTCTCCTGGCCCATCCTACGTACAGGATTTAACCCGGTTTTTCAGCTATATCCGTCCCCAACCGCCACGGCCGTGTTCCACAAAACCCACTTTTATTCACCCAAGTCTTTCTGTCAGCCAATACGTCTTCATCCGTGTCGACAGTGCCCGCCGGCCACTTCAACCGCCCTACACCGGCCCTCATCTCGTCATTTCACGCGGCGAAAAGACGTTTACAGTTCGCGTTAACGGCCGCGACACTGTCGTTTCCATCGATCGCCTCAAGCCCGCTTTCACCGAGGCCGAAACGCCTGCCTTCGACACCACCATCCACCACTCCACCCTGAACACCACCACTCTCCCCTCCGTTCGCAGCCCCACCCGTGAACATCCCAGCGCAAAGACTGTCCGTTTTGCCGACACTCCGTCTGAAGAGGGGGGGCTATGTGGCGGCGCCCCAGCAGCTTGCGTCGTTTGCTGCCGCAAACGGGCACGCTCCAGGAACGATGACGCTGGGGCTGAGCCACGAGTGGCGAGTGCTGACCACGCGCTTGCGGTGCGCGCTGGGCACGAGCGTGGAATAAAGCGGGGACCCCAGTTTGGGTCCACGGCGCTGTAGCGTGCAGACGTGTGTCTTCGCTTCTCTCTGTCGCCGTCGCGACAACACCATTTCAGCCATGAGAAACAACCAAGAGAAGACCAGGGCTAGGCGAAATGGTCCGTCTTGCTCATAAGATAGAAAGTTCACCCTCATTGTACACCTAACAAGACTACAGACACATAAAAAACCCTGACAGAGGAAGAAATTAAGAGGAAAAGAAACTAAGAAGAACTAGAGATAATCTGGACTAATTCTGACTAAGATTCCAGAGCAAGTAAAAATAATTAAATGTCCACGTTCACAAAACAAAGGAGATAAACCGCCCTCCCCTCCCAATTTCACGACTCTCTCCTCTTTTGCTCTCTTTCATCGTTTGCTTTTGCTTTCACTCGTCGGTTCAGGCCATCGTTCCCTCGGTTACGCCGACAACCGGCTCAGCGCAGAGACTTCCGCCAAAGGGCCGCGCCCTAAAATGCACTCCCATCACTGACCAAGTAATACACATGCTTCTAACTAAGCAAAAATACTGTGCAAGTGCGTCGTGTTTATCGACATATCGAACATACAAGTGTTCAGCAACTTGTTTTTTCGACCGTAAACAGCGGGGGGCTGCCTGGAGGAAGAATAGGGGAGAGGATGTTGCTCCCCCTACTCACCCCCCCTGCAAGAGAGAGAGAGAGAGAGAGAGTAAACGTGTTTATTGCGAAAAGGAATGAGGAGGAGTCCTCAGTCCAAGACCCCTTGAGCTTTCCCCGCCTCAACAGCCCTCAACACCAGCAGGCGCTGGTCATTGAGGTCGGAGTGGTCAGAGCTCTCTCCCAAAGCTCGCGAGAAGGAATGGAGGGATTTCGCGAATGTAGTGGGGCGTGCGCGCAGCCCCCTACCACATGAAAGAGCGTCCCGGGGGCTCCGCAGAAGCGACATAGCGGGGAATATACGGTGGGGTGCAAGATATGGCATTTAGTGTGATGGGGGAAAGTATTCGTCTGGAGTGCACGGAGCTGCCGTTCCTCCTCTTTCGTACGGTGTTTATGCGGTGCTGGGTAGGTGATACGTCCCAACTTGTAGTGCTGTGTTATTTCGTGATACGTTATCAGCGGGTTTGGCCTCTCCTGCTCGCTTCCCGGGGCCCGGCGGGATAACTCTCGGGCCAACAGGTGGGCGGTTTCGTTGCCCGGGACGGCAGAGTGGGCGGGTGCCCATGTGATCATGATAGATCTGTCTGGTGGACGCTGGCAGATGATTTGGTGGGTTGTCCGGTGAATTCGTCCTCACGAGAAGAAACATGCGGTATTAGGCAAGACACCTACGGAGCTGATTACTTGCAGAGAGTGGCTAGTTGAACCTAATCTCCCCTCTAGCTTGTGCCAGGGCATCACCTGTTATCTAATCCAGGTGCACAGGGCATGGTAGCATCTAACCTACGGAATTGCAAGCACACTCTTCATAAGATATCTCATCCTGGTGGACAGGGCATGGTAGCATCTAACCTACGGAATTGCAAGCACACTCTTGATAAGATAAAATGGCGAGGGTCCGACTGAGCAATAAGAACTACCTTAGTCTAAGAAGAAAGATTGCAATTGACAGCTGGTGCTCATGCATGCATCATGGCGCAGCACGCAGTACCGTGAAGTTGCACTTCGAGCCAAAGTTTGCCCATAACCTGCACCCCAAGGACTCCCAACTACCGTGAAACTGCACCACCATTTGGAGGCCGGGAAATTGTGACAAGTAACTGAAAGCTCCGAATATCCTTTAGGGAGTTCACTGGTGCACACAACGTCGTGAATGACAGCTAAATGAGCAAGTGCCTGCTGTTCCATACTCAATGCGACTGGCACTCAACATCACCTCAAAGTTCCCTCACATCTTGCGCCACCTCTTTTTAGCAGTTTCAGCGCAATTGCGCCTTTTGGATCAGGATTGAGCAAGAAAAGCGAATTGGAGCAGCGTAGAGCTACCGCGGAGGCGAGGGCTCGGGAAGCCGCGGCAAAACGACAAAAACGCCAAGCGGATCTGGAGTTGAGTGCTCAGGCAGCAGCGGCTCAACGGCAACGCCGACAACAAGCTCGCGTTGTCAGTCATTTACATGCGCGAGTGGGAAATGTCTCGGGTGATTTACGGTAAAAACGATCCCCAGTGCTTCGCCCACTCGTCATGATACACTTCGTGGAGATGTGTGAATTTTTTAAAGGATACTTTGGATGTACCCACGACATTTGTTGAGGATACGTTGGACATATTGTTACGTGCCGCAGGACATGAACCATGAGATGCGGACGATGTATTTTACACTATTTACTCCTCCATGCCTCTTTCCCCTCTTCCCGTACTTTGGCCGCATGGTCTTCCCTTTCAAATAAAGGTTTACAACAACAACAATTTACATGGCGGCCATCTCAGATTAAAAATAAAATTGTTCCAACGCGGCGTGCGAACTAAACATACAATTCCCACGTGACGTGCGAATAGGGACACCCCGTTCGGCGGTCGGGCTCTACGGCTCAGGTGGTTCAGCGGCTCAGTTGGATCAGTGACTCTGCTGTGGCCCGCTCAATTCGACACGGATCGCTGAGCGGGCGAGAAGTGGCTCACTCTCTCCGACAGAGCGGCCACTCACTTCTACTGAGCCACGGCTCACTTGCTCTTCAAAAACAGCGGCTCAAAGGATCCGGCTCGCTCCTGAGCGACGCATCTTTACTTGGCGGTATCTGGAGTAACAAACTACTGCCGCCTTCACGAAGTTTCGGACGTTTGAAATGTGAAGTCACCGTTTCATGTCATAGTCACGCTTCTTCATGATGGCGAGATTCCGAATTACCGAAAATGTTATCTGCGTAACAATGTTCAAAGCGTTAAGCAAAAAGAGTCAAGCAAGATTGGTCCTGAAAGTTTGGGACGCTGCGTAACATTTTGAAAAACTTGTAGTTACAATTTATTGCCCGCATCGGTTACTATGTGGGCAAATGCGAAGAGGACGTCATGTAGAGAAAAGTTTGCGTGAATGCAGTTTCGGACACAGTGTCACTGCAAAAAAAATCTTCCAATCCCATTTCACCACCACAAAAGTTTGATATGAAAGGTAAACATAAAGTTTGAAAAGCTGTCCATTCTATTCTGCTTCTACTCGTGCGTTCACTGGAAGAAACGAAGGAAGCTTTATGTCGAACAATTGTAAAATAATATTAGAGAAATATTTCATGCGACCAAGCTCATGAAGCAGCGCAAAGAAATTCATGATCATAGTCATGTGATATCTGCTGTCCCTGTCTGAAATCAGAGTAAAATCGTTGCTGGCGAGGGAGACTGACGTTATGATAAACGGAGGACTGCTTGCGTTTCAATAAAAGAAACGGGGCCACCGGCTCGTAAACACCAAATGTTTTGCCTGCTGTTTAGTATTCGCGCCACGCCCTCCTCCATTCTGAGAAGAATCAATGCACAAGATAGCACCTTCAAACAATTCTGTGGGAAACGCCTCTCTCGAAGGACAGCTGCGGGGTTTGGACTCTAAACTCTAATGGGAGCATTTTCTTCTGAAAAGTAATCTATAGGTGGGGTCGGTTGAGTCGCTAGAAGGGACGTGGAATGATGAGAAAAGGGCCTTCGGCCTATTTCTTGAAAGAAGCATTTGCGTTCGTGACATTGCCACGTGTCCACTGAGAGCTTCTCAAATTTGGCATCACCACTACGCAGAGGCGGAGAAGTGCACGCCAATTTAGCTGCACTGCTTGAAGGGCACATCGACGTAAGTTATTTTTATCAGGACGTCGTAATGTCAGCTTCACTAGGCAAGATACTTGTTTGGACAGTTCGCTTTTGGTGCCTGAACATTCCCCCAGGCTATGTCAACAAGCGAGATTGCATCAGTGCTTACGGAAATGTTGGGAGAGACACTAACGTTGTATGCTCTCAAGGGGGATGGAAAATTGGATGCGGTGGCATTTTTCGCGAGCTCCCTTTTGCAGCAACAACTTGGCTACTGAACACACGAAACATAG
The DNA here is from genome assembly GCF_048455015.1 of Haemaphysalis longicornis. Taxonomy (NCBI): domain Eukaryota; kingdom Metazoa; phylum Arthropoda; class Arachnida; order Ixodida; family Ixodidae; genus Haemaphysalis; species Haemaphysalis longicornis. The sequence goes on from NW_027526445.1 coordinate 40,370,467, forward strand.
GTCAGCAAGTACTTCAAAAGAGTCCTACAGAGCGCAAAATCATGGCAATCGTGGTTAACCCAGTGAACATAACCGCCGCAATTCGTACACTGCCGGCCGAGAACTCGCTGGCGAGATGAGCACGAAAATTTTGGGGGGAAACATGTACCCAGCAAGCACTCCTTTGGCGTGAATGGAAGTCTTTGGGAGAGGCTTTCGTCCTGCTGTGGACACAAACAGGCTTATAATGATCGTGATATATATATATATATATATATATATATATATATATATATATATATATATATATATATAAGCGGAACCTAGCCATCCTGATGTGCTGGCTTGGGGCTACAGCACCGCGCGACACAAGCGCAGACACCGAAACAATTAGGCATGTGAGCTTAGTAATTCCCATTTATGCCGATTAAAACTAGTAATTATAGTATGTTTCAGAATTGCGAGAAAGCTGGGGGAACTTTTATACTCGCTATTCATCGGAACCAGTTGTTCCTTTCACTTTTTGTAATACCTCATAAAACCCAACCGAATTGGTATTCACTAATTTAGCAAACGGACTCCCATTCGTGGCAAGCAGTGCGCAAAAGGTAGCGTTTCTCTAGTGGCCACATGTCTGTATATGGTTTGTACATTTTGTTTTCCCGCCCTGCAAAGCAATCCTTAAAGTATGTTTGCCGTACGACCACTTAATTACGTCGGGTGCGGGTTACCCTGAGGGTTTTGTCGAACAAGGTAATCAAGCCGTGCGAAGGCAGCGCGCAATGGAGGCAAAGCTGAGCGAAAACAGCCTAAAACACTCGTCGCTAAAGCAGGCGACAAAGCCGTACCGCCGACGCCACCGCCGGAGAGCAGGTATTTTTGCGGGGGGGAACGCTGGGTAAATTCGCCGCGCCATCTAGATTGTGCTCCGTGTATATATATATATATATATATATATATATATATATATATATATATATATATATATATATATATATATATATATATATATATATATATATATATATATATATATATATATATATATATATATATATGTATATATATATATTGAAGCGTGGTTTATTGGACCACTAACGAGCAGTTAGAGCTGCGGAGAAGCCGCGATTCTGCGTACTAAGCAAGCAAGGTCCGACGTGATACAGGATCGGCCCGTGCGCCAAGCGCTTCTTCTGCCTTCTCGTCGTCGAGCGTGTACCAAAACCGAATATCCCCAACGGGGAATTGTCCTTGCATAGACGACTGTGCCAATTGCTGATATCACGTCCATAATCAACGCTACAATATATATATATATATATATATATATATATATATATATTGTAAGATGGGTTTATTTGCGAAGGCAAGGCAGCAGGACGCTCAGCGAAGGCAGTCCGAAGCAAGCGGGGCAGACGGCTAGCTCTCACGCGCTCTTCTCGCAGTCCAGGCTGATGATGATCCCTGTCCGGTTCACTGGTTCTTCATCTTCCTTGAAGCTATATTATCATGGCCAATCTCCTTGAAAGGGTAGGAGATACTTGTATCTCTTCCGCACTACAATTATCCCCCCGCGGCGAAGGGAGCCACCCTGGCGACTAAGGGGCACGCTACGACAACAGGATCGTAATAACACTTGAGGCGTTGCACGTAGACTGTCTCGCGGCCTCGGCGACGAAGGTCTGAGGACGGGGTTAGCGGCTCCACGACGTAATTAACAGGTGACGCGCGTTCGACAACGCGGTATGGGCCGTGGTACTTGGATAGCAGCTTGCTGGAGAGACCGGGAGTAGTAGTCGGTATCCAAAGCCATACCAGGGAGCCGGGAGAAAAAGTCGCTTCTGGGCGGTCACCATCACGACGATGTTTTTGGTGTGACTGGTCTTCAGAAGTTAAATCGCGGGCAATCTGGCGGCATTCTTCGGCGTGGCTGCAGAGTCGAGAAATGGTCGAGTGCTCAGAAACATCAGGTCGATAGGGGAGAATTGTGTCGAGAGTGCAGGATGGTTCACGACCGTAAAGAAGGAAAAAAGGGGAGAATCCCGTGGTAGACTGCATCGCGGTGTTATAGGCATACGTCACAAAGGGAAGAATCGTGTCCCAGTTGGAGTGGTCGGAAGAGATGTACTTCGCGAGCATATCGCCAAGAGTGCGGTTAAACCTCTCCGTCATCCCATTCGTATGCGGGTGGTAGGCAGTAGTGGTGCGGTGAGTCACGTTGCATTTTTCCAGGAGAGCTGCTATCACTTCCAACAAGAAGACACGCCCTCTATCACTTATAAGTTCACGTGGTGCTCCGTGACGGAGGATGAAACGCTGTAGAAGGAAAGTAGCAACTTTGCTTGCCGTGGCAGCCGGTAGCGCAGCGGTCTCAGCGTAGCGCGTAAGGTGGTCGATAGCCACCACGGCCCAACGGTTTCCGGCCGAAGTAGCTGGCAGCGGCCCGTATAAGTCAATACCGACCCGATCGAAAGGTCGCGCTGGGCAGGGTAAAGGCTGCAATGGACCGGTTTGTTGCTGAGGCGGAGACTTCCGACGCTGGCAGTCTTCGCATGCCCGAATAAACTTCATCACGAAGGTGTACATGCCTCTCCAAAAATAGCGCTGTCACAGTCGTTCGTACGTCTTCAGCACGCCTGCATGGGCACAATGCACATCCGCATGGAAGCTTTCACAAATGGCAGTCCGCAAGTGACGAGGGATCGCGAGCAACAATTTGCGTCCTTCTGGGCGATAATTGCGGCGATAGAGCAGTCCATCACGCATGGCGAAGTGCGCAGCCTGACGTCGTAGCGCTCGGGGAGCGGTACACTGCGTAGGATTAGAAAGGAGGTCGCAGAGTGAGGATATCCAGGGATCCTTCCGCTGTTGCCCCGCCATGTCCTCAAATGGTTGGAATGTCGGGGTAGAGTCAATGGCCATAAGATCTGCCGTATCCGTGCCCAGAGGTGAACGAGAGAGTGCGTCCGCATCATTGTGTTTTCGACCAGACCGATATATCACGCGGATGTCATATTCCTGGAGGCGGAGAGCCCAGCGGGCAAGGCGACCAGAGGGATCCTTTAGTGATGTCAGCCAGCAAAGGGCGTGATGGTCTGTCACGACATCGAAGGCACGGCCGTAAAGGTAGGGGCGGAATTTGGCAATAGCCCACACGATGGCCAAACACTCTTTCTCCGTGACGGAGTAATTGGATTCCGCTTTTGTAAGCGTACGGCTCGCATAGGCAACAACGTACTCGTCAAATCCTGGCTTCCTTTGGGCAAGTACAACTCCAAACCCGACGCCACTGGCGTCAGTATGGATCTCGGTGGGCGCATGAGGATCGAAGTGGCGCAGTATAGGGGGTGAGGTGAGCAACCGACGTAACGTCAAAAAAGCTGCCTCGCATGCAGGAGACCAGGTGGACAAGTCATGGCTTCCGCCGAGGAGCTTGGTCAGAGGTGCAGTAACGGATGCAAAATGTGGAACGAATCGCCGGAAATAAGAACAAAGGCCAATGAAACTGCGCAGGGCTTTTAGAGTGGTCGGTTTCGGGAAGTCGGCCACAGCTTGTAGCTTGGTCCTTTGAAACCACATGACCTAGAATTGTCAGTTTTCGGGCCGCGAAATGGCACTTCTTCAAGTTTAGTTGTAGACCAGCATCCGTTAGGCAATGCAAAACTTGCTCTAGACGAGTAAGATGGGTGTCGAAATGGGGGAAAATATAACGATATCGTCCGAGTAACCTAAACAAGTTTTCCACCTGAGGGCACGCAAAGTGTCGTCCATCATGCGCTCAAACGTGGCGGGCGCATTACACAACCCGAACGGCATTACGTTAAATTCGTATAATCCGTCGGGGGTCACAAAGGCGGTTTTTTCACGGTCATCGTCTGCCATCGGCACCTGCCAATAACCGGAGCGTAGGTCCACCGATGAAAAGAACTCAGCTCCTTGCAGATAGTCTAAGGCATCGTCGATCCGGGGCAGAGGGTAAACGTCTTTCCGAGTGATCTTGTTAAGTCGGCGGTAATCCACACAAAATCGGATAGATCCATCCTTCTTCGTAACAAGCACGACTGGAGAAGCCCAAGGGCTATTAGGTGGTCGAATGACGCCACGCTGGAGCATCTCGTCAACGTTGCTTTCGATGACGGAACGTTCTTTGGACGAAACGCGATACGGTCGCTGGCGCAAAGGACGATGAGAGCCAGTGTCGATTCGATGAGAGACGGTGGATGTGCGACCCAAAGAAATCTTCTGAGAGTCAGGGGTGGATTGAAAACGCTGAAGAAGGGTCAGAAGCTGGTCGCGCTGAACAGGATTGAGACTGTCGTCTACGGCGGTAACGAAGACAGCAGTGTTAAAAGGTAGAGGTCGGCTCATTTAATTGATTGACAGAGGGGCTGACACATCCGGGAAGTCGACGAGGTGGCCATCAACAGCTTCCAAACGCCCAAGGGACTCACCACGAAGCACAGTTAATGGGGAAGGAGATGCATTGCAGACAGCCATAGTGCCTGCCCCATTCTCGATAGTAAGGACGGCATAGGGGAGAGAGGTACCTTTGCGGTGGGAAAAAAGATTAGAGGGCGTGAACACGACTGTTGCCTCGGAAATTGTGTCACAGGTCACTGGTATCAGAACAGCAGAAGCTGGCGGAATTGTGCAATCGTCGGCGGCGCGTAGCTTAAAAGAAAGTGGAATACTGTCCTTTTCGGCGTCAAACAGAGGAAGTAAAGCAAGCTCGGCACGGGCCCACTCAATAATGGCGCTATGACGTGACAAGAAGTCCCCCCTAAGATGATGCGATGGGAACAAGAGGGCAGGACGAGGAACTCGATGATGTAGAGCTCATTTTGTACTAAAATCCGGGCGGTGCAAACTGCGAGGGGCTCGACGTAGTGCGCTGTGACAGTACGGAGATGAAAACCGGAAATTGGCGTCCTCACTTTTCTTAATTGGCGGCAAATCTCTTCGTCCATAACTGATACAGCAGCTCCTGTGTCAACCAAGGCGCAAGTGGGGATTCCTTCCAAGTCTACTTCAATCGTGTTCGCAGGGGACAGACAAGGGCTTCGGTATTTCGACGGCGCCGCAGTTCTTGCCTCCGGAACTGCGGCGATTAGTTTTCCTCCGGGGCAGTCGGATGACGCCGCATCGGCGAGATGGAACGGCGTCGAGGAGAGACGGACCGACGGGCACCAGAAGAGAGTTCGTCACGAGAAGGCGGAGAATAGGGCGGCTCAGCATGGGCGTCGTTGTAAGGGCGGTCAGGAACATACGCGTTATCAGCGTAGGCTGGCCGTCGGTAAGCGTCTCCTGGCGGCGGAATCCCACGGCGGGAATAACGTGCGACGTGGCCAGGAATTCGACAAGAGAAACATATTGGCCGGTTATCAGGCGTTCGCCAGGGGTTGGCGTGGAGCGGCGACGGGCGAACCTGAGTAAGATGTGGCGGCGGCTGTGGGCGTCGTCGAGGCACATAAGCGTGAGCCGGGGTCCGTGCCGCAACTTCAGCGTAGCAAAGTGGCGCCGCAACAGGCAAGGGCTCGGGAGCAGCTGAAATGGCGTCAGCGACTTGCTCCCGGATTATTTGATGAAGTGGCGACGACTGGGCAGGATCTTCTGTCGGCGACGACTGCTGCGGTAAACAAGGCAGGAGAGAGATCTGCCGGGCGACCTTCTCACGAATCAGCTCTTTGATGCGCCGCAGCAGGGACGGGTTTCCGTCGACTTCCAGCGCACAGAGTGGGTCGTCACGCTGCGACAGTCGGCGACGAGTCAAGGTGCGCTGCCTGCGCAACTCGTCGTAACTTTGGCACAGGCTGACGACTTCGGTTACGTTTTGGGGATTTTTCGCAAGCAGCATCTGAAACGCGTCCTCGTCGATGCCTTTAGGATTGTGCTTGACGGTGTCTTGCTCAGGCGTCGATGGATTCGCACGTCGGCAGAGATGTACCACATCCTCAATGTAACAGGTAAAGGTCTCACCGGCCTGTTGAGCCCGCTCTTTTAAGCGCTGCTCCGCGAGAAGCTTGCGCACAGCTGGGCGGCCGAATACACGAGTAATGTTCGTCGTAAATGCGGTCCACGTTGACCTATCAGCTGGATGGTTCAGAAACCATTGTTCAGCCACGCCCCTCAAGGAGAAACCCGCGTTACTGAGCTTCGTGACCTCGTCCCATCGATTGTACGCGCTTACTCGCTCAAAAGAAGAAAGCCAGTCCTCGACGTCCTGGTCGTCCGCGCCACTGAACTGCGGCGGGTCACGTGGCGGGTCGCGCCGGAGCAGATGACAGCCGGCTGGAAGGTGGCGCGGTGTGTTGGGCATCACCAGGCATGGTTGACTCAGTGGGAGATGGCAGGGTACGACTGCGGAGCTCTAGTCTCGAGGGTAGACGGGGTGAGCTGAGGCGGAGAACCCGCACACTCCACCAAACTGTAAGATGGGTTTATTTGCGAAGGCAAGGCAGCAGGACGCTCAGCGAAGGCAGTCCGAAGCAAGCGGGGCAGACGGCTAGCTCTCACGCGCTCTTCTCGCGGTCCAGGCTGATGATGATCCCTGTCCGGTTCACTGGTTCTTCATCTTCCTTGAAGCTATATTACCATGGTCAATCTCCTTGAAAGGGTAGGAGATACTTGTATCTCTTCCGCACTACAATATATATATATATATATATATATATATATATATATATATATATATATTGTCACGAGAGGGCCAGATGGTTGCCAAACAGGAGACTAGTTTTAATTAGAATCGAGCCCACAGAAGGTAGCGAGCAAGCAGGCAAAGCGTCTTCTTCCTCTAGCCAAGTCACTGGCTCCGCCTAGTGGTCATGGCGGTTTCAGAGTAGTCGGCGCATACCCTTGCGGGGATAGTTACCGTTCATAGTGTCTGTGGCACTACCCTCCCCTTCAAAAAGCATCGACTCGATGCGAAAGAAAAGTGGAAACAATGAAAAGGAAGGCTCTAAACACCACACAATTGCTACTATAGTTCTGACAGTCCTTCACAGTCTTGGAGGCGTCTTTGGCACTCCTCCAGGAGGGAGATTGTAACTTCAGTAGCCGGAAGTCCATCAAGTCTATTGAACGGGCATCGGCGCTCACCGTGAGTGGTACAGCTTCATCCTGGCTACATGAACAACTTCTGGAAAAGCCCTCCGTCGAGATCGAACAGTTCCTTCGGGAACTACCTGATACGTAACCTCACTGAGTTGACGCACCACTTTGTAGGGGCCGAAATAGCGGCGCAACAGTTTTTCGGATCTCCCTCGAAGGCGGACAGGGCTCCACACCAAAACCTGGTCTCCAGACTGGTAAACCACCTCTCTGTGCTTGTTGTTATATCGGCGGGCGTCGATTTTTTGTTGGTTCCGTATTCTATTTCGCGCGAGGTTCCGAACTGCTTCGGCGCACCTAGTGAATTCTTCGGCGCCTGAAGTGGGTGCTTCAGTTCCACTGGGCAGGAGCATCGAATCAAGCATTGTGGTGACCTCCCGACCATGAACGAGACGAAAAGGAGTAAAGCCGGTTGTTTCCTGTGGAGCCGTGTTGTACGCGAAAACAACGTAGGGTAGTACCTCATCCCAGTTCTTGTGGTCATCGTTAACATACATGGAAATCATATCAGCGATGGTCTTATTGAGCCGCTCGGTCAGACCGTTGGTTTGCGGATGGTATGCAGTTGTGCGGCGATGGTCGGTGTAGGTAAGTTTCATTAATTCTTCAGTAAGCGCTGATGTAAAGGCAGTTCCTCGGTCGGTAATGACGACTGCTGGGGCACCATGGCGGAGCACGATACTGTGGAGGAAAAATGTAGCAATTTCCGCTGATGTTCCTCGTGGTATTGCCTTTGCTTCGCAGTACCGTGTAAGATCGGTTCGGGGGATCGATAGACTGTAAGAAGCCGGCTGGCCGAGTGGATGGAGATTTGCGGCGCTGGCAATCCCGGCACGTTGTGACGTAGCGTTTGATTGTCGCGGCTAACTTTGGCCAGTAGTACCTCTGGCGGATGCGCGCCATTGTGCGAGCGAAGCCTAAGTGCCCCGACGAGGGCTCGTCGTGGCAAGCGTGTAGAACGTCGCCGCGCAGGCTTGTCGGTACAACCAAAAGGTATTCGGATCCTGTAGGCTGAAACCCTTTTTTAAAGAGCACGCCGTCCCGGAGAACGAAAGATGAAAGTGAGCGCCTAAAAAGTCGTGGGATAACCGCGCTACGTCCCTCGATGTACTCAATGAGTGGCTGGAGCTCCGAGTCGTCTCTCTGTTGCTGGGCAAGATCTGTAGCTTCCAAGGCTCCGAGGAACGTATTGTCCTCTTCGAGTCGCCAGGATTACGCTCAAGGGGAGCTCGCGACAAGCAGTCAGCGTCTGTGTGCCGCTTCCCGGATTTATACACGATGGTGACATCGAACTCCTGAAGCTTGAGGCTCCACCGCGCAAGGCGTCCCGACGGGTCCTTGAGACTTGCCAGCCAGCACAAGCAGTGATGGTCACTAACGACGCGAAATGGCCGGCCATACAAGTAGGGTCTGAATTTTGTAATCGCCCATATTACCGCCAAGCACTCCTTTTCTGTCGTCGAGTAGTTTTTCTCCGCCCGTGACAGAGTGCGACTTGCGTAGGCAATCACTCGCTCAACTCCCTCTTGCCACTGTACTAAAACGGCGCCGAGACCAACGTTGCTTGCATCTGTGTGCAGCTCAGTCTTGGCGTCTTCGTCAAAATGACCAAGTACAGGGGTCGTTTGCAAGCGCCTCTTGAGCTCCTCGAAAGCTATGCACTGTTCTTCTCCCCACACGAAAGGTACGTCGTCCCTTGTCAAGCGGGTTAGGGGCTCTGCCATTTTTGAAAAGTCGGCCACAAATCGTCGATAATAGGCACAAAGACCCAGGAATCGGCGAATGGCACGTTTGTCAGTTGGCGTTGGGAACGATCTTACCGCAGACGTCTTCTCGGGGTCTGGGCTCACGCCCTCAGAGCTCACCACATGTCCAAGAAATTTAAGTGTTTCGAAGGCGAAGTGGCACTTTTCTGGCTTGAGGGAGAGACCGGCTGCACGGATCGCATGAAATACTGCGCGGAGGCGTTCGAGATGTTCATCAAACGTCGCCGAAAAGATGACTACATCATCCAAGTAAACGAGACAAGAGTGCCATTTGAGATCCGAGAGAACGCTGTCCATCATTCGCTGGAATGTGGCAGGTGCAGAGCAAAGTCCGAATGGCAGCACTTTAAACTCGAACAATCCGTCAGGGGTAATGAAGGCAGTCTTTTCACGGTCTCGTTCATCAACTTCAATCTGCCAGTATCCGCTACGCAGGTCAATGGAAGAAAAATATCTGGCATGGCGGAGTCGATCGAGGGAGTCATCGATACGTGGCAAGGGATATACATCCTTTTTCGTAATTTTGTTAAGTCTTCGGTAGTCGACGCAGAAGCGGAGGGTACCGTCTTTCTTAGCAACGAGAACGACAGGTGACGCCCACGGACTTTTAGACGGCTGTATCACGTCATCCCGCAGCATCTCCTTGACCTGGCGTTGAATTGCCTCTCGCTCTTTTGACGAAACCCTGTACGGTTGTTGCCGAACAGGTCTCTCTCCATCTCCGGTTATAATGCGGTGTTTAACTAGGCCAGTGCGCTTTACCTTGGTCGAGGAGGCAAAGCAATCACTGAACGAGCTGATGAGAGCCTGGAGTAGGTGCTTTTGCTCTTGGGTTAGACTGGGGCTAATTTCAACAAGACTGGTAGGCTCAGCAGTCGCTGTGACTGTAGAAATGTTCAAGACGTCTTGTCGATCTTGATCCAATGTATTCTGTACAGTAGCTATTTCATCGATGCCCGCTATTTCTGCGAGATAGGCTACAGCTGTGTCCTGGTTAAGATGCTGGGGTGCGGCACTGAAATTCGTTAGGAGAATGTCCGTGCGATAGTTCCGGATTTCAACCACTCCCCGGGCCACGCTGATCTGTCGTTCCAACAGAAGGGGCACGTTAGCTTCGGCTATTCCGCACGTAAAGTCACTGTCGCACTTGACGGAAACAAACACACTTGCTCGGGGGGGCAGTGTCACGTGACCATTGCAAAGGCGTAATGCCATACAACGCGGCTCTGCTTCGGTTATGACAGCTCGGTTGGTAGAGAACGTGACCAGGAGCTCCCGCAGGTCGATGATGGCCCCATACTCATAAAGAAAGTCTAGTCAGAGGATGAGTGGCTTTGAACACTCTCGCAGGACAAGGAAACAGGCCGGGAAATACGCGTCTCGTATCTTAATTCTGGCCGTGCAAACTCCAAGCGGTGTAAGGAGGTGGCCGCCAGCCGAGCGAATCGCGGGGCCGCTCCATGGTGTTACCACCTTTCTTAACCGGCCAGCAAGCTGGCTGCTCATTACAGAAAAGTCCGCTCCTGTGTCCACTAGAGCCGTCAAAGGGTAGTCGTCGGCTGAAATCAGAATTTCGGCGGATACTACGCCAGCGTTTTCATGGTGCGTTTCTGGGCTAGGCGTCAAGTCGTCTGTTCGAGTCGCTGCAAAAGCGGGTTCGGGGTCGGGTCGTCGCGGTGGTGAGGCAGGGGCGTCGGGTCTCGCTTCGCGTCGTAGAGCCGGTGGAGGATGTTGCGAAATGTGAGCGGCGGCAGCCCTACCCCCGGAGGACGCCGTCCTCAGTTTCCCCGGCGGGGGCTACGGGACCTTCCACCAGCCTCGGCGGTCGTTGTAGTCGAGAGTGGGCGTCGAGGGGACATGAAGCGTTGCGGCGAAGGTGATCTGGACTGGCGTTGCTGCTGCGGCGGAGGGAGCAGATAGGAGGCTAGGTACTCCTGAATTTCACGAGGTCGTTCGCCGTAGCGGGGTCGAGGGGCATCAGGCGAAAACCCTCGCATGCCCATCCTGCGGTAGGGGCAGTAGCGCCGAACGTGGCCCGCTTCCCCGCAATGATAACAGAGGGGTCTGTTGTCCGGAGTGCGCCATATCACCGCTTTTCTAGCAGGCTGGTCTGGATCCATCGCCGCAGCGCTGCTGGTGAACCGCTGCTGCCTGGGTGCAGTTGGAGGCTGATAACGTTGAGGCCCATAGGGAGGTCTGCGCAGAGCGTCTGCGTACGCCATGACATGGGGTGCAGGCACGTCGTAAGTTGTTGCATGGGGTGCAGGCACGTCGTAAGTTGTAGCGTAGGTGCTCTGCTGTGGCGGTGTGGGTTGCAATGCCTGACGTATCTCCTCGCGGACTACGTCGGAAAGGGAGGCCACGCTTGGCTGACGACCAACGAAGTTGGCTTTTTGGAGCTCAAGTTCCTCGCGAACAATGGCTCTTATAAGCTGACGCAGAGAAAAGTCATCCGTGTTCCCCGGCGCTAGAGCATGGCAGCTTGATGTCTGGGGATGAGATTGACGGCCGTACTGCATCCCACGTTGCTGCAGCGCGCGCTCCATTGCTGCTGCTTCTTTAAGGAAGTCAGCAACGCTACCCGGTGGGTTCCGAACAAGGCCTGTGAACAGCTGCTCCTTTACACCTCTCATTAAATGCCGCACCTTTTTCTCCTCGGGCATGTCGGGGTCGGCCCGTCTAAACAGTCGGCACATGTCTTCTACAAACATGGCCACAGTCTCGTTTGGACCCTGGAAACGTGACTGAAGGGCGATCTCAGCCAGCTCCTTTCGTTCGCCACTGCGGTATGTGGCCAAGAGCTGTCGCCGAAATTCTTGCCAAGTGTCCATGGTGGCTTCATGGTTTTCAAACCAAGTCTGAGCTGAATTCTCCAAAGAGGAATAAACCATCCTGAGTTTTCGACGGTCATCCCATTCATTGAATGAGGCCACCCGTTCAAAGCTCTCAAGCCAATCGTCGACGTCTTCAAAGCTATCCCCGTGAAATGCTTTCGGTGTGCGAGGCGTATGCAGGACAAGCGGTTGAGCCATTCCTGCCGTCTGGCTAGTTTGGCTCGCGGTAGAAGTCATGGCTGACCTCATGGCTGACCTGACAGGTGTGGCGAGACGCCCAAACTCCGGTTCCAAGCCTTGCAGGCGTCGGCTCGCCTTGTGAACTGGTGTTGTGTCCACTGCGCTGGGGCTTGAAGTAGCCGGGTCTTCGGCACCGAAGTACATGGGTTGGATACCCCGCACCTCCACCAAAACTGTCACGAGAGGGCCAGATGGTTGCCAAACAGGAGACTAGTTTTAATTAGAATCGAGCCCACAGAAGGTAGCGAGCAAGCAGGCAAAGCGTCTTCTTCCTCTAGCCAAGTCACTGGCTCCGCCTAGTGGTCATGGCGGTTTCAGAGTAGTCGGCGCATACCCTTGCGGGGATAGTTACCGTTCATAGTGTCTGTGGCAATATATATATATATATATATCTATATATATATATATATATATATATATATATATATATATATATATATATATATATATATATGTATATATATATATATATATATATATATATATATATATATATATATATATATATATATTGCGACAGAGAGAGAAAGAGAGAGAGAGAGAGATCTTCCTAATGTTGACTTCAGAGGTGCGACTGTGCTAATGAGTGAAGACTACCAATAGCGTCTTGGTGAACAATAGCTTGCCAATTAATTAATGTAAGAGGTAGCGAAATACCTGGTATTTGGTATCCTTCGCATCGTCTGCAGGGTAGCAGCAGTCTCCGTCACGGGCATAAATGTCGGCCTTCGCATGATGGTATTTTCGAGGATTCTGTCAAGTAAAGCCACCCTCACAGTGTACAAAGTTGAACGGGTGATTTCGAGTTGGCGGGTTGACCAGGCACTCTTCTCCGCCCAACCGTTTTACAGATGCACAATTATAACATGAGTTTCAACTGTGGGCAAACCTTCCGATGGTTTCATGGAGACTTTTTTGCCTGAGCTTATAACAGCAAAGAGTAGAATGGTAACAGCGGCATAAATAAAGACTATGCTAGCCGAATGCACGGTTTTGCTATAATGAAATAACCATGGCTTCTTACAGGCAACTTATACGAAATTCAATTTCTGTCGATGGGTCAATCTTAAGTTCCGGCGAAAACAAACAATAAAGCACGTCCGGGAATTGCTTTCCAAGCGAGGTGTCATTTTATGCAAAGTTGTAACACGTTTGCTACAGGCAACAAGACCTTGCCAGCAGAATAAACATCGCATCGGTGAGTTTTCTGCTACGTCATTTTACGTACAGGAGACCTTGAACGAATTTGTTTTTGAAGCCTGCAGTGAACATTTTCTCAGTGGTATGTGCAATGAATATAACATGTACTTGACACCATTGTTCATCAAGAAAAAGTTTACCTTTGTGTATGCTCTTTACCCGCTTTCTACTTTAAGTATGTAAGGTATCGGTACGGTTTGAAAAACGCAGCAGAAAAAACTTCGTTCAATACTAACAAAAACCACAAACTGAAACCCTTTTGTGTGAGTAGAAACGCAGGCTTCAATAATGCATAAGACCATCCATTTTAGCCCAGCTAACATCGACAGACTTCATTAAAGATCGCTCTCTCTCTCTCTGACCAACGAGCCGCGATAGAGCCGCGATACCTGCCCTTCAGGGATTAAGGGTGGCTATATATTTCTAGGGGCAAAGAGTAGACATACAGACATGGTGTTGCAAACGTTTATTGAAGCAATAGACGAAAGTGGTATGGGAGAAGAAGCCATGGGAGCTAGTGGTTATATTAGTCCGATTGACTGTATGTTGCAGTCGCCGAGTTCAGGGCTTTCTGGTCTTTCATTCAGAGTCCAATGAGCCGCGATAGAAGCACGAACTCACGGGTTCGCTTGGAAAAACACTTGGGCGTGTAGGCCGATATCATGTTGCACAATAAATATCTCCAGGGGCATGATTTGCCGATAGGCACCCGCCATGCCCAGTTCTGCACACTACATGAACACTTTCTTGGAACAAAAAGGTCTCTGATCAACGCTGTGAAGGTCGTTTGACTGTGAATCTGTAAACGACACCCACAACGATTACCCATGTGACATTACCTGAGTTCTCACACGTGGCTTTATAAAGAGTGAAATTAGAGGCAAGGAAAATCTACTCAACCACACCTTTTATTGCGTTACAAGACATTCACCACTGCTTTATGATCATTGCTATACACACTGAGATTTTCAGTTCTTACGGTGGAAACATTCTTTGCCATTGTTAAATCAATGCATGGTCTATGAATGGCGGTTGGTTGAGTTGTATTGGCGAAGCACATGAGTGCAAACTCTTCCATCGAATTGAATAAACCCCTTGTTTTACGTTTTTGAGGTATCCACAATAAAGTACTCCACAATGATCACGGGTGTGGCGTAATACATCGCCAATGACGAGAAGTGCTTTCGCATAAAGCGCTTGATGTCACGTTTGGGTGTATTCGGTAAAACGTAGACCGTGAATATAAGATTAGATCACTTTAAGTCGCGTAACACACATCCCTTCAGTTGTCACGGTGGGCTTGTCGCTTGTGCTCAGCTTTTCTGGCGGCGTATGCTGGGTCCGGCGTATGCTGGATCCTGCATAGCCTGTCGATTGCTCTTTGCGTCTTGTGTGAGAGCTGCTGAGTTTTACCTACGACGCCGTTGAGCGATACAGTTTTGTTCTTTTCGTCGAGCATTACTTTCACGCTATTCTTCTGGTGTCTTTGCTTCCCGTGGTGTACCCATGGTATACCTTGGAACGGCTGACGCTGGAGGCCACGCACCACTGATGAGGATTGTGAAAGGAGTCGGATGGTGATAATACTATGCCGTTGAGCGAGACAGTTTGGTTTTTTCGTTCAGCATTATCTTCACGCTGTTCTTCGGGCGTCTTCACTTTTCGTGGTCTACCCAGGAACCGATGATACTGGAGGCAACGCACCGTGATGATTATTGTAAAAAAATGGCATGATGGCAGCCGCGATCAACGCAGGGAGAAGGAACGTGCTTCGCAGCACTCACAGACGCCGTTATCATAAATTATGCGGTTTACATTTCACACGAGGGCTTTAAATGAGCACAGGTGGTAGACAGGCCACTGTGCTTGTTGAGTACACCGTCTCCTTGTGTGGCCAGTCCCCCTGGGTAGGTGTGTGCCTCCCTTCTTAATAACGATAGATAGATAGATAAATAGATAGATAGATAGATAGATAGATAGATAGATAGATAGATAGATAGATAGATAGATAGATAGATAGATAGATAGATAGATAGATAGATAGATAGATAGATAGATAGATAGATAGATAGATAGATAGATAGATAGATAGATAGATAGATAGATAGATAGATAGAAACTTCATTGATGATGGAATGGTGGGGCGAATCAGCCGCCTCGGTCCAGGAAGCCGCTGAGGGCCCTGATGATATGGGCCGCCAGTTCCCGTTGCTCTTGGAGACTCTCCGCAACAGCCAGCCACTCTCCGGTGTAATTGTGTGGTTGGGTAGGGTTGTAGGGGCAATCCCACAGAACGTGGTTCTGGGTAGGAGGAATAAGGCAGTGCAGACAGAGTGGGACAGGGGTGTCTGGCGTGCGTTGTAACGATAGTTTTCTGCTGACATCACCACAAAAATCGGCTTGGATGGTAGAGGTATACTGCTTAGCGGAAAAGTGCCTTGCGAGAAGAAGTCCCTGCGTGACAACATGAAGTGGATACTTCGTACAATTCCATGTTTTCGATTTATGAGCTGAAGGTTGCTATGACCACATGTAAGCCTTCAACTGCTGGTGCAGATAAGATCGCATGCACCATGCATGATACAACACCTAAATGCAGACACTATTGAATCACTCCTACATTTATATAACCCATACGGCTTCCGCGCCACCTTCAAAGGTGTTGCAGGGGTGTCATTGTAGAGGTTTTTCAAAAGGAGAGGAAATATCCTTCCTTTCTTGCAAGCTATCGACCCACCTCTCCGTCAAGCTGCCTGTGAAAACTGCTCGAGAAGATAATAAACAGGAGACTCGTGCACGTTTGGAATGCAATGGTCTTGTCGAGAGCTGCCATGCAGTCTTCAGTGCGCGGCTATCTACGAGCGACCACCTCGTAGCACCTAAAACATATATCAAGGATGCCTTCAACCATAAAAAGTTTAGCGTAACGGTGTTTCTTGATTTCGAGAAGGACCGCTTGGCATAAAGGAATCCCCAGTGACCTGAAGTCATTTGGTGTCTCTGGCAACCTGTGAAACACTCTTGCTAGGTAATGTCGGAGAGAATATTTCGCGTGAGGGTTGCTAGTGCACGTTCAAACGTTCACGTGAAAGAAAGCGGCGGGCCTCGAGGCGGCCTTTTGAGCCGCACACCATTCATAGTTAAGGTGAACTCTCTTGGGAAGCGATTGCCATCTGCAATTTGCAATTGCCATCTGCCATCAGCGATTACCATCTGCAATTGATATCTGTGTAGACTACGTAAAAATATCTTGTAAATGATGTAACATGGCAATCTGTGAACGTCAAGTCCAGCGCTGCGTCAAAACCCTTGCCGGCTGAGAAGATAAGAACGGTTTTAAATTCAGCCCGGAAAAAGGACTGACATTCTGTTTTCCAGGAAGCGCGGAATTCAGCCAGACCCTAACATTACTCACAGTGGCGTTTCAATTTCTAAAAAAAGGGGCGCAAGATTTAGGTGTTGTGTTGGACGGAAAACTCGCATTGTTTTCCCAATGAAACCATCAATATCTAAAAAGAATGAATATGCTCCCCATTATTTCCTACCAATCTTACGGTGCCGACGAAGAACTCGCGCTCCGTCTTTGTGGCCCCTTGGTACAGTCTCGTTTGGACTACAGGAGTGTCGTGAATGGGTCGGCGTCTAAAACAGCAATGAGAATGCTTGACAGAGTGCTACATGTGGGCTGCGGCTTGCGTAAGCGCTATCCGCACTATCCCAGTCGAAAGCCTGTATGTTGAATGTAACAAATGTGCCTAGAGGATCAGCGAACGTACGCGGATGTGCTTTATGCTTTAAAATTTCATCGCTGCAGAACCATCCCTATAACATCACAATACTACCACACCCAGACCTCAAGGCTCACATCAGACAACATCTTCGTTACAAATGGCAAGCACAGTGGAGCGAACAGATAGACAACAAATTACGCGTAATAAAATCACACTTGTGGCCATACACAGCTGACTGAGACAGCAGAACGACTCAAGTTGCCATATCCTGATTTTGGACAGGTTACACACATGCAACACACTCACACCTGCTTACTCGCTCTCCCAAACCCCTGTGCAGCAGGTGTGGAGAACATCTATCCGTGATTTACATTCAAGTAAATTGTAAGGCAGTCAACAAAACACGAAACAAACACATTTCGGAACTGCACAGACAACATATTCCACCATATCCAGAATTCTTTTTCGCTGATGATCCCGTGTTTTTCATTAAAAACGTTTTTTATCATATATTAGAGGCTAATTTCTTGCAGCTTATTTCATATCATATGGCCATTTACACTCGGCCCTTTACACCGACTATCATTATTATCCGGCTTACCCTTACTGACCCATTTTATGTTGTACACCAATGATATATGCGTTTTTTTACGCTCTTTGCCATCTGTTGGCGTTTCAGCATAAAACTGCAGTGCTCATCCTCATCAACCATCTATATCATCCTGTCATTGATGATGCATCCACATCCTCACTGTTTGTAATCACCCATCGGTTTCTCTGCCATTCTCACGTTTAGGTATCACCTTATTTCTTTTAGGTGTGTGCATATCATCTTTTAGGGCATTTTTTCGCCTTGGCAACTTCTGACTGTTCTTGTTAGGTTATATAAAAATTTACAAGAACAGGGCACCAATAACTGCAATTTTGCAGCACCTTTTGCCCTTGCAGGATAAAGATAACCTTGAGTAAGTTGTGTCGTGCTCTTTATGGCCCGCACTTTAATGTGGGCGGAACCATGAGCGTACACACCACTACCTTCTCATCGGAAGCATGTGGTATTTTATTCTTTGTACAACACATTCTTCAACATCACATTCGTAAGTCTATCATGTGTACAAATTCCTTCAGCGCTTTTCGGGCACTGTAATTTGATACGCCCCGCAAAACCCACATTGTTAATCTAGTCTCTAATGTGTGTTTGTGTATGCTAAGAGAACTCACGCATCTCCTCGAAGTGAATCATGGCGGGTGGGCGAAGCGCTAGGGTACGTTCTTACCGTAAATCACTCGTAACATTGCGCACTCGCGCATGTGAGTCAGTGACAACGCGTGTGTACAGTATATACAACGTTTTATTTGTCATAACTTTTTTGTCCTGTTGAGTTGTGCATTCCGCTTTCTCTTCATTGGATTGAATTGAATTTGGATTGGATTGGATTGGATTGGGTTGGATTGGATTGGAATAAAGGGAATTGTATTGGAATTGGAAATCATTTTAGCAGCAGTGATCCCTCTCTGTTTTTCTAACCTTTTGTAAACCTTTTATTTTGTTGTTGTTGACCTTTTGTGAACCTTTTGTTCACAGATGTCTCGATTTACATGGTGCTGTGCGTCTCTCTCTCCCTCTCTTTCTCTCTCTCTCTCTAACCTTTTGTGAACCTTTTATTTTGTTCTTGTTAACCTTTTGTGAACCTTTTGTTTACAGATGTTTCGATTTACACGGGGCTGTGCGTCTCTCTCTCTCTCTCTCTCTCTCCATCTCTCTCTTTCTCTCTCTAACCTTTTGTGAACCTTTCAATTTGTCTTGTTAACCTTTTCTGAACCTACTCTTCACAGGTGTTTCGATTTACGCGCTGCTGTGCCGTGAGCCCGGACGCCGGACGGACAAGCCTCGGCCATAAGGTGCTTCGCCCCTAAAGTTTAAACTGCTTCTTTGCTGGGTTCCAGGTCACGCTTGGATCGCCGGCAGCGAGTTCGCACACGAAAGGGAAGGTGCTGCTTCTTTTAAGAGCACAGTGGACATTTCATTTCATTTATATTATTTATTTCATTTATGAGATTTCATATCATTTATAAAGAGATTCCATATCATCAGGAACACAGTTGACATATCATAGCTGATTTCATATTATGCATAATCAAAAACTGGCCCTTTGCACCAGCTACCTTCATTGACTTTCAATTCGTTTCAGTGCATATGTCCTCACATGTTTTAGTGCGTACATTCCCTCCACTGACATAAAATATCTGTAGCAGGGTGGCGAGTTGGGAGAGTTGGTGTACTTGCATCTTGGGAACAGCGCCAACTAACAGGGACACAATAAGAAACAAGTGGGCAGGACTAGCGCTGAATTTCAACTCGATTTATTATCGTTGTGACATCGCTGACTGCCCGAACGAAGCTTTGTAGCCAGGTCAGCGACCGAAGCGGTGTTTGTGTGTGTGTGTGTGTTGTGGGCTCGTTCGCGATGAAATGCGACGTTGTGTTTCTGCGGGTGGACAGTGCTTCCTATGCTCTGGATTATCTATCAAGCCCCTTACATAAACCTCACCAAAACATTAGAAAATCGCCTGGATACACTAATCAGGAAAGCAACAAAACTTGCCCTAGGAATTCCCTTCAGCGCCAGCACAACGAAGCTTCTCAGCACAGGGACTCTCCATACCACCGAAGAAATTATAACCACACAGCGTCACAACCAACTAATACGGCTAAACAGCACTCACGCGGGACGAGCTATACTCACAGAACTCGGATACGAACCAAGCCCCACCCAGGTCGCTACAACCCCCATCAAGCAAGACATCCTCAAGCACATACAGGTGGCACCCATCCCACGGCACATGGACAAAGAAAGGAATCCATCTCGACGACAAATTAGAGCGGCATTTTATTCAAAGAAGGTTGTCAGAGATCCCCACCAAAAACACATATTCACGGATGCAGCCAAGAGAGGACCTATGTGCGGAATAGCCTATACGAACCTCAAAGAAGACGAATGCTCGACGCACACCAGCTGTACCACTCCGGAAGAAGCTGAAATGCTAGCCATAGCACTCGCAATTGGCCAAACGACGACCCCCACCACACTTACAAATATTTACACGGACTCCAAGAAGGCATGTCACCTAATTGCAAGCGGAATCGCCTTTCCACCTGCACTGCAACTTTTAGCCACCGGAAGAGGACAGGCCAGAATTCACTGGGTACCTGGACACATGGGATTAGCTGGGAACGAACGAGCCAATCAACTCGCCCGTGAAGCACTCATCCGGGCTCCCGCTGACCATGTATGTACCCTGAAATCTCACCCC
The DNA here is from genome assembly GCF_048455015.1 of Haemaphysalis longicornis. NCBI lineage: Eukaryota > Metazoa > Arthropoda > Arachnida > Ixodida > Ixodidae > Haemaphysalis > Haemaphysalis longicornis. The sequence goes on from NW_027526445.1 coordinate 40,390,642, forward strand.
TAACATCGTATTAAAATGAGACAGTACCTCCACGAGAGGATGGAGTATCCACCCCCCCATCCTTTGTTGGACAGAGAAGAACAAACACTACTCAGACAAGCACAAACAAACACACTACAAACTCCGCCATGGTTACACCGCCTAAGGCATGGCACCACCAGCCCACCTTCCCAGTGCAGCCACTGCAACGCCACACTTGACCAAGAACATATATTGTGGGAATGCACTAACACCTCAGCACTCAGAACACATCACACTAAGGAGTGGCTGGCTACCGCCTGCAATCACCAAGATCAACTCGGACCTGGTGGCCTTCATCCGAAGTGCTACCAGCAGCTGCCTGGACGGAGGCGGCTGACGGATGCCACCCCAACCACTGCGATAATAGACAAAAATAAAGTTTTCTCTCTCTCTCTCTCTCTCTCGAGCGACGTACGACTCAACCTCGCATCGGGTATGTACAGTGTGCGTGGCTAAAAGCCCTCTCGGCTTGAGCGCCAGAGTTAAGTGACTGGCTGTTCCTCCTCGCAAACCGCGCGCGAGGTGAGTGCCGAATTTACGACGGGCAGGAGGAGGCAACCGATCGCCGGTCGATCGCAGTTCAGACTTGCAACGCACGTCGTGACGTTGTGTTCGTTCGAAACGCCTCTTTGGATTGTTTTGAAGTTGAATAAAATGAATGCGTCAAACCCGAGCATTCGGTTCAGGGCGTTTCGTGCGATTGCACGAGAGAAGTTCCGCGGGACTTTTTTTAGATGCAGAGCATCTGATTCACTCGCCTTGTCCCTCCGGCATCGTTGTCGTTGTCGTCGTCGTCGTCGTCGGCATTGTCCACCCCTCCTCCATTCTCCTCACCGCGCCAGCTGCGCTCTCTGCCGCTCACCCCCTCTCCTCTCCGAAAGCGAACACTCTCTCGCGAGGGGCATTGGATTGGATTCGATTGAATTGGCTTGGCTTGGCTTGGATTGGATTGGATTAAAGTGGATTGTGTTGGATTGTGTTGCGTCATAGCCGCGGCACGTTGCGTCATAGCCGCGGCAGACGCGCTGGGGCCGGCGCATGTGCAGTACTCTCTCTTCCGCGGTTTCCTCTCCTTCGGGCGCGCTGCGCATATAACCGGTGTGCCGTTCTCCGGCGAAGCAACATCCACGCTTGGCTCAAACACCTAGAGTCCCCGCCGCTTTACAAGTACGCCAACGTCGTCATCGACTGGGACCGGCTTACGCAGTCCCCTCAACGTTATGCGCGCTATAAAACGCGGTCCGGACCCTTCGCCGCTCCGCCTATGCGTTGCATCTACACAGGGGTTCCCGCCATGGTAGGTGGGAGTTTTTTTTTTTAATTTCGAGTTTTTGCCGCGCGGCATATGAGAGGCGGTTTAAAGATTGGAGGAGGGAAGAAAGTAGGAAGGAAAGAGAAAGAAAAGAAAATCGGGAGAGAGGGGCTGCCAAGAGCACACAAGGTCACGAAACCGACAGGTTTTCAAGTCTACAGGTATGCATGCAGTCCAGTAGCGTGCAAAAAGTCCATCAGTGACCTGCAGTATTTATCGTCCTGCACCCAGCGGTTGTAGCCATCCGGTTTATCCCACCGGAGACCAACCTTTCAGAGCGCATCGTCTCGAGCTGTCCTTGTTCCCGCACACGTCCACAAAAGATGCTTGGCGTCAGCTTTAACCGCCGGAGACGGACACTTGGGACACGCTCCTGGGTCGTCTTGTGAGTGCCCCAAGTCCAAGTGACTGAAGGTGTGAGGGCCACCCTAGCTTGAAGCCTCCTGAGAGAAACTTCCTCCACCCGGGAAAGATTAGGGGACAGGGAGCAGACTCAACGGTGTCTTTATGGAGCTTACTCAGGTAAGAGAATATTCATGCCGTGCTGTGGCCGTGTTGCATTCAATACTAACGGGAAAGCGTTTGTTTACAATTGTTTGGATAGTCGTAAAATCTGCAAGTACTCCGGCACTGCGCTCGCAGATCAGCCGGCGAGTCATTTCGAAAAACATTGGACAGATGGCGCCGTATGCATTAGCGTGCCGCTACGCAAAACTGATGAGACGCTCTACTAAAACTCCGCTCGCGGTGTTTACGTAGCGGGACACAAAAATTTAGCGTTTAGTGTACGCAAAGTCAACAAACGCTGTACTAAAACTCTCTGTTGTGTCCCTGTTAGTTCGCGCTGTTCCCCAAGATGAAATTTTCTGGTGCTCTTTGCCCATAGGTGGCCTACTGCCATAACACTCCCATCATCACCATCACAATGGCGTGCGTTTGGCCTAAATGGTGTTTCAAGCCTTTTTAAAAACAGCAATCAGACCTTTTAAGTGCGAATGCACTTTATAAGCGACCCTGAATTCCGGTGACCGCCGTCCTTCCACATAGCAACAGCTGCGGGTGCGCGCGCTCCTCGTCTTCCTTGGCAACGGGGGGAGATGGGCGCGCGCTGCCTGGCCGCTGACATGGCACATACCCACGTGGGGGATTGTCCAGGAATCGGGCGTGAGAAGGGCTAATGCACCCGCTTAAAGGAGTACTGACACGAAATTTCAAAGCTGAGATCCGCTCTAGCAATCAAGTACAACGACAACACAAATAGGTGTCTGTGCATGGCACATACCCACATGGGGGATTGGCCAGGAATCGGGCGTGAGAAGGGCTAATGCACCCGCTTAAAGGAGTACTGACACGAAATTTCAAAGCTGAGATCCGCTCTAGCAATCAAGTACAACGACAACACAAATAGGTGTCTGTGAATAAATGCATCTTTCTTTCTTTGTAGTTGTGTGTGTGTGTGTGATCTCTCTTTCGCGAACATTACCGAACCGCGCAAATTCAACTTCTGCATTCGCACTTTCACATTCTTCCCCTCGGGGAAATGCGGGGAAATTTTTAACTCCATTTTAGCTGGGGTGAGGTCAGACGTTTCGGTGTTAAGCGGGTAAGAAAAGTTTCTTAAGGCGAAGTGTTTGCTACTGAAGCAATTGCTTGTTTTGCGTTACTTCCGCCCTTTGTGTTAGAATATAGCGGCAGCCGATGAGCTCTTTCCTACACCGTCTTTGCATGTTTCACGGTATAAAATTCTACACGGACATTTTCAGTATATCACGTAAATTTTCTGCCTATAACATCACGCATTTCGGAAAAACCTTTTTTCTTAAATTTTAAATTGCTATCCATCTTCTGGCTTAACGCCAGTTACGTGAAGACACCGGGTTAAACGTGCAGCGGGAAATTCTTAAAATTTTTGTTGCGAAGCGATGCGATAAACACGAGCTGGGTTATATTTGTGCGCCAGGAAACGAAAACAAAAATGGTAGTGCAAATACTCCGCAACGTTTCTGCCTTAGTATGCCATTTTTGGTATATTCATGCCGAGTTAAGTGTATGCCAACCTTAACCAGTGGAGGTGGTAGTCGTTCTTTCGTTGGATCAAGCGGTGTTAGCCTGGCAAGGTGTGCTGGCAATGGCTCTGCCCGAGCGCCACCTAATGAGTCAGTAATATGGTCCTTTCACCATGAATCCCGACTTTCGTAGCCGAGAAGAAAGCACGAGGATGAGTAGACCATGTAAAGACCATTTTTCTGGCGTTAGTGGCTTCACAGCAAGCCGGCCTAGTTGGAAACGATTCATGATTGGACTTGCGCAAACCAAACGGGGACGAGCAAGGAACGACAAGGACGAGCGCACTCTAACAACTGGTTTAATTTCTTGGAAGACATATATACCCCACAGACCTGCGTACAATATCTCAGTAAAAGCTTTACAGCGCACACACATCACATTAGTAGATCGGCGTCTACAAAAAAGGTGACAGCAGCGTCAATTCCTTATCTAACAAGGCCATAGAAGGGTGGCTGATGCACTTGTATTTGTGCTGTGAGATTAAAAACGCTTCCACAATCTCTCTTGAATTTTGTTTAGGATTCGAAAACAACACCGAAGTTTCCTCTAAGCTGGGTGCGCAATCAGTTTTTTTACATTCTTTACAATGCGTGGCCAAGTGTGTGTAAGGCCTTCCTTTTAAACTTGTAGCATGTTCTCTTAATCTTATATACAGGCACCTTCCGGTTTGTCCAACATACACGTGCCCACATAGCAAGGGTATCCTATAAACCACGTTTTTTACACATTCAACAAATGGAAGCTTGTGTTTGACATTGCATACATGGTTGTATTTGTCTTTTCCTTCATATTTCTGTTTTACCCTTGAACACACACTTCCGATTTTGTTTTTTGCCGAGAAAACCACATTCACATCATAGTTCTCTGTCACCTTTTTTAGACGGTGCGAAAGGCCATGTACATACGGAATAACGGTCACTTTGGATCGTTGTGCGCATTCTTCAGGTGTAACTTCCTGTACGTGTTTCAGCTTTCTTAGTAGCCTCTCACACGAAGCCTGCAACACATGTAAAGGATAGGCGGCTTCCCGCAAACGTGACACCTGTAGTCCAAAGGCCTCATTTACCGAGTGAAAGCACGATTTAAACAAAGCGGACCTGAAGCACGCTACCACTAAGCCATTCCTAACAAGCCTAGAATGATCAGATGAACAGCTTAGAAGAGGCTTTCCGGTCCTTGGCGAATATACCCAGACAACATGACCTGGTTCAAACTTCAGCAGCACATCAAGAAACTTCAACTTATTGTCCACAGGAATTTCCGAAGTGAATTTTAGCCCATTTCTTCTTAAAACGAAGGCGTCAAGTACCTTTTCCTTCAAGGCAACGATGTCAAATTCGGAACCCAAAACTAAGTAATCGTCTACAAATCTTAACACCTTAGACACAACACCATCTAAATCTCTGCACAACTCTCTATCTACACGACTAAGAAAAATGGTGCTAAGAACAGGAGCAACCTTCGAACCGATACAAACTCCTGTTGTTTGCAGGAACGTCTTATCACCAAACCCGACGTGAGTGTTGTTAATGTAGAAATGCAGCAACTCCAAAAAAGATTCTACCGTCATTCCACAAGTGTTTCGGAACGCCACCTCGTCGTTGTCCTCCGTGATGCATTCACTAACGCACCGCATGAGAGGTTCGTGTGGCAGAGAATAGTAGAGATCTTGGACGTCGATGCTAATACCGCAGTTACAATTGACGCTTCCAGACGACAAATACTCAACAAGGGCATCCGAATTAGCCAATTCATAAGGATCATCTACAGTCAGGGTGTTCAACATTTTTTGTAAAAACCCTGCGACAATCACTTGCCAAGAACCCCGCTGGGAAACGATTGACCTAAACGGAATTCCCTCTTTATGTGTTTTTGCGCTGAAAAATACCTCCAGCTTCATCCCTTTCGCATTCCTAACATCTGACGCTAGCTTCTCTTGGTTGCATTGCTTCAACAAACGCAACGCCCTATTCTTAACCTTATGGACGTTCACCTTCGATTTTGTGAAGCACTTTGTCATTGCCACCGAAGCCTTTTCCAAGTACAGAGCATCAGGTAAAACAACAACCATCCCTTCTTTGTCAGACTGAACAACACGCAGGTTATTGTCGACCAAATAACTTGCGACCTTACTAACACTTGGTTTAGTCCTTGTACGTACCGGTGCCTTAGCCACAACATCTACACACTCAACCAAACACCGATCTTTTTCTTTTTCGGGTACGTACCGGGCGACGTCTCTTGTGAGTGCGAGCCTGTCGACGATGTCAAGACGTGGCTCTACGCAGAATTTGGGTCCCAACTTGAGGACCTCCTGTTGACGTTCTTCCACCGTGGCCTCCCCTAGTACTAGAAGTCTTCGTTCGGAAGCCACTTTCTTCTGTTTCTTCGGCAAGTGTGGTCGAGCGTAATTCCAAAGAGCCTCTGTCAAATTGTTGGCTTGTCTACGCCACTCACAGAAGGCCTTCACGTTCACAAGTCCATTCGTCGTATACGTGCATGCAACTTTCAGGCAGTCTGTGAAATGCCTGACCTGTCTCCAGCTCTCAGATCTCAATACAACCATGCAATACAATACAACAATACAATACAAATACAACCATGTATGCAATGTCAAACACAAGCTTCGATTTGTTGAATGTGTAAAAAACGTGGTTTATAGGATACCCTTGCTATGTGGGCACGTGTATGTTGGACAAACCGGAAGGTTCCTGAATATAACATTAAGAGAACATGCTTCAAGTTTAAAAGGAAGGCCTTACACTCACTTGGCCACGCATTGTAAAGAATGTAAAAAAAGTGATTGTGCACCCAGCTTAGAGGAAACTTCGGTGTTGTTTTCGAATCCTAAACAATATTCAAGAGAGATCGTGGAAGCGTTTTTAATCTCACAGCACGAAGACAAGTGCATCAGCCAGCCTTCTGTGGCCTTGTTAGATAAGGAATTGACGCTGCTGTCGCCTTTTTTGTAGACGCCGATCTACTTATGTGATGTGTGTGCGCTGTAAAGCTTTTACTGAGATATTGTACTCAGGTCTGTGGGGTATATATGTCTTTCTTCCAAGAAATTAAACCAGTTGTTAGAGTGCGCTCGTCCTTGTCGTTCCTTGCTCGTCCCCGTTTGTTTTGCGCAAGTCCAATCATGGTTAGTGGCTTGATTCGCCGTACTTTTTCAAGAGTTTTAATGGTCATTTTGTAGCTCCTTACAAATACTTTTACGTTTAGGTTGCACCAAACGTTGAAGTAGCGTGTATTATTGGATCGTCAAGTATCGATTTACTGGCGAAAATCCTCCCCATTATACTGAGTAAGCAGTCCAGGGCATGCGAATACATGCGAAGGCGTGCATTTTTTCCGAAATAAAAAGTGTGCTCCAGGCAGCGCTTGCATGGTTATTGTCCTGGCGTTACTCATACAACACAATTACGGCAAGATGTCAGGTCGCAAGCAAGTTTTTCAAGCTCGGCTTCATGTAATGCATATTTTTTCTACAGGGCCCATTTTCTTCCATTTTCTTTATGATTTATAAAGTATCTTTTTTTTTTGACAATTTAATCACATTTGCCCATAGCTAGGGCATGAAGCAGTCCTTAATTGAACACAGGAGGAAAACGAGCAGCTCAGAATTTCGAGGTAGGCAAAGCGAAGGTGTCCGACAATTTTTCGTATTGAAGTACGTTTGTTTTTGAAAGCAAAAAGTGCAAAGAAACATGCTGCGTGGCTGGGAGCCGAAACCATCGCGTACCTACCTTATTTCCTTCCTTCCTTCCTTCCTTCCTTCCTTCCTTCCTTCCTTCCTTCCTTCCTTCCTTCTTCCTTCCTTCCTTCCTTCCTTCCTTCCTTCCTTCCTTCCTGTTCTTGACGGCGGGCTTTGCCTCAGGTATTCTCATTAACGGTTCAAAAAATCGGTTGCAGGAGAAACGTAGGTCCCTAATTTGTACAAAATAATATATGACATGGACGATATCCGCATTTACATGAGGTTCGAATTTCAGTAGTAACAAACATAAAGCCATCACTAATATTGCGTCGTGTTTCCACTTCGAGGTTTATTCAATCAAATTATGTTAGGAGACCTAACTCTAAACAGATGTGGTTGTAATTGGCATTGGTTCATATGCATGTATAAAAGCGCACTATCCGTTAAGAAGCATGAATCTCGATCATCTGTTTTCCACGATAATTTGCTGACACTACTTTCGCGAAATGAATTGCAGAAGCGTCATAAGAGCTAATTATCCACCTATATGTTTTTTTTGTTTCTCTGTCGGTAGTTCCCCTTTACAAATTATGTGCTCCACCTTACGCTATGCCCTTCCATGGGCCTGTAAGGTATCCTGAATGAATAAATATGCTCGTGAAATTGACCTAGCTTAAGGTTGTCAACTGAAAAATTTAGCTGGTTGTAGGACGTCAGGCTCATACGAAGTTGCATAAAATTCAGGGCGATTTGAGGGTGGCTTGAGACGAAAAAATGAAGACCTACACAACGGCAGACGTGTCACAATGATTGTCAAGGTCACCAAGTTTGCTTATCGGAATTGATGCACATTGATTATTTGTTTTTTCTTTTAAAAGTTTCTTGTGTAATACTCCGAACAGAAAGAGACGGGGGTTGAAAGGCCCTGCAATAAAGTTCACGAGGTCAACAAGTTTAAAACATAAAGGGTATTTCTCGAGTAGTATGTCAGAGGGGAAAAAGTAGAACGGACGCAAGAAACGGCGCTGTTACCTGACAGCCACCGAAATACTCTGATTCATTATGAGGTTTAACTCGCCTGCCCTACACAGACGATGAGGCACACCGTAGTGGAGAGCTGAGGGTGAATGTCGACCGCCTGGTTATCCTTAACGTGCGCCAAAATCTCGAACACACGGTCGTTTTAGGGGGCAGCCCTTTGGCGGCCGTCTATGGGCCGAGCTGCGTTGGCAGCGTAACCGAGGGAACGATGTCAAGACCGACGAGTGAAAGAAAAAGCGAACGATGAAAGAAAGCAATGGAGGAGAGTGTCGCGAAATTGGGAGGGGAGGGCGGTTCGCCGTGGCGGCGCGAGCCAGCGCTCTCCGAAAATGTGCGGTGGGGGAGCGGAGGGGGCAGTGTGCTATGCCCAAATGAGGCGCTCGACCGCGCGACGCTTGGCGTTCGCTTAAACGTTCGCTGAAGACGCAGTTCGCCGTCCTTCCCGATACGCATTTCACGCCTCCAAGAGGCTCATCATCGCTGCCGTCGAGAGAACGCACGAGTGAGTGCTGCCTCAGCGCATTGCTGCTGCGCCTAAACATCGCATCAGGGAGTATCATCATCGCCAGCCAATTTCTTGCTTTTCTCCTCCATCCGAAATACTCTCTCCCAATGGCATCCTTTGCCGGAAAGCAAGCAGGTAAAAACGTGAACCCTTTATTTTTGGGGAACGGCATCACCATAACAGACAGACAGACAGACAGACAGAGAACTTTATTGAGGTCCAGAAAATCCGTGGCAGTCTTAGTGACTGCGTCCTGCGGATGCGGGCCGCACTTGCGCAGGGGGCGGAAGTCCTTGTTCCTCCGCTCTCTCGCAAGCAATCTGGACAGCCCGGAGTTGAGTCATGTACTCATCACTTTGTAGGGCTTCTTCCCACTCTTCTTCTGTTATAAAGTCACCGCGCAGTAACGCAGGGCATTGCCAGAGCATGTGGTTTAACGAGCATGTGGTGCTACTACATTTTGTGCAGGGCGGTTGGATGTCGTGTGCGAAGTGGCTAAATACGCTTCTCGAGGGGAATGTACCCGTTTGGAGCATTCTAAAGGCAGTGGATTGTGATCGCTGAAGCTTGGTGTGCGGGGCTGGATATTTCTTTCTCTCTAGCTTGTAGTGTGCCGTGATCTCGTTGAAAGTTTGTAGCGGATCTCTATACTCTTCCCAGTCGCTGGTCGTCGAGCGTCCTACGCTGCCGCGGCGGGTGATTTCACGCGAGCAGTCGTGGGCCATCTCGTTGGCGTTGGGAATGTTCTCATGTATTTCATGTCCCATGTGGGCAGGGAACCACGTAATGCAGTGATAGCAGTCCTCGCTTCTGTTGTTAATGATTCACGCGAGAAGCTGCTTTGCGGACGATTGGACGGGGTCATTCGAAATAATGTTAAACACAAAGTTGCCGTTCAGTCAGGGGACAGCGAAAGTTGTTATTTTCGGCTCAATGTATTCGAATGATTGAACTGCTTTCGCTTCTGTTTCCGCCATTCGTGACATTCACGTGTTTGGTATGGCCAATTCAAAACTAAAAGATTTTCTTGCAGCCCACCACAGAAATTTACTGCTCGGCTGTCTGGAAATTACGCAGAGTCCTGCGTGGACGCCTTTTTTGTTATGAGGGTTGTTTTATGATGAGGAGGTTATGGTTTGTTAGGCGGAAATGACGTGAGGCAGGTTTGGCGATGGACAAAAGACACGATATATTAGCGGGACGAATAACTAACAAAACAGATAAACGAATGTGGTGTCCCGTCGGCGACGGCCCCGAAAGGCGAAGCAGGAGACAAACGCCCGAGTCAGATTCAAGCCAAAGAGCATTTATTCCCAGTAACGTCATATATAAACAGGAGGCGATGCATATATACCCACGGCGTAGCCCCCTGGTGGTAGAACCACCGAAACGCTGAGATGCGAAAACCCCGGATACTACATACTTTCTCCCTCGAAACAAACTCCCCTTGGGAGGAAAGGCTAGATACAGGAAACGAAATAACTCAAAATAGCGACGCAAACTCAATTAAAATGTAGTGTCTGTTCTGTCTACCCTTCCTTCGGGGACGATTGACTACCCGTTGCAGAGTTTATAAGTCCCTACGAAACACTTTCTCTATAGTTCATTTGCACTCTCTGCACAGCACTGCACTTTCACGGCACGCACACAGCACTGTTTCTGGCGAACCCCCTGTCACCTTCGTCTCCCCCTTTTCTTTTTCGTCTTTTTCTTGCCCTTATCGGCGGACTCATTATATTCGACGGCCTGGATCTTGGGCTTGCTCTGTTTGTCGACCTTCTCGGCGTCTCTCTGGAGCTTTTCGGCTTCGTCGGCCTTTCCGGCTTCTCCCTCAGGCTTGTCAGCTTCTTTGGCCTTCTCGGCTTCTTTCAAGATCATGGACTTTCCCTCTTCGTGGGCCTTCTCGACGCCTCCCTCAGGCTTGTCTGCTTCTTTGGCCTTCTCGGCTTCTTTCAAGATCATGGGCTTTCCCTCTTCGTGGGCCTTCTCGACGCCTCCCTCAGGCTTGTCTGCTTCTTTGGCCTTCTCGGCTCCTTTCAAGATCATGGGCTTTCCCTCTTCGTGGGCCTTCTCGACGCCTCCCTCAGGCTTGTCTGCTTCTTTGGCCTTCTCGGCTTCTTTCAAGATCATGGGCTTTCCCTCTTCGTGGGCCTTCTCGACGCCTCCCTCAGGCTTGTCTGCTTCTTTGGCCTTCTCGGCTTCTTTCAAGATCATGGGCTTTCCCTCTTCGTGGGCCTTCTCGACGCCTCCCTCAGGCTTGTCTGCTTCTTTGGCCTTCTCGGCTTCTTTCAAGATCATGGGCTTTCCCTCTTCGTGGGCCTTCTCGACGCCTCCCTCAAGCTTGTCTGCTTCTTTGGCCTTCTCGGCTTCTTTCAAGATCATGGGCTTTCCCTCTTCGTGGGCCTTCTCGACGCCTCCCTCAAGCTTGTCTGCTTCTTTGGCCTTCTCGGCTTCTTTCAAGATCATGGGCTTTCCCTCTTCGTGGGCCTTCTCGACGCCTCCCTCAGGCTTGTCTGCTTCTTTGGCCTTCTCGGCTTCTTTCAAGATCATGGGCTTTCCCTCTTCGTGGGCCTTCTCGACGCCTCCCTCAAGCTTGTCTGCTTCTTTGGCCTTCTCGGCTTCTTTCAAGATCATGGGCTTTCCCTCTTCGTGGGCCTTCTCGACGCCTCCCTCAGGCTTGTCTGCTTCTTTGGCCTTCTCGGCTTCTTTCAAGATCATGGGCTTTCCCTCTTCGTGGGCCTTCTCGACGCCTCCCTCAAGCTTGTCTGCTTCTTTGGCCTTCTCAGCTTCTTTCAAGATCATGGGCTTTCCCTCTTCGTGGGCCTTCTCGACGCCTCCCTCAGGCTTGTCTGCTTCTTTGGCCTTCTCGGCTCCTTTCAAGATCATGGGCTTTCCCTCTTCGTGGGCCTTCTCGACGCCTCCCTCAGGCTTGTCTGCTTCTTTGGCCTTCTCGGCTTCTTTCAAGATCATGGGCTTTCCCTCTTCGTGGGCCTTCTCGACGCCTCCCTCAGGCTTGTCTGCTTCTTTGGCCTTCTCGGCTTCTTTCAAGATCATGGGCTTTCCCTCTTCGTGGGCCTTCTCGACGCCTCCCTCAGGCTTGTCTGCTTCTTTGGCCTTCTCGGCTTCTTTCAAGATCATGGGCTTTCCCTCTTCGTGGGCCTTCTCGACGCCTCCCTCAAGCTTGTCTGCTTCTTTGGCCTTCTCGGCTTCTTTCAAGATCATGGGCTTTCCCTCTTCGTGGGCCTTCTCGACGCCTCCCTCAAGCTTGTCTGCTTCTTTGGCCTTCTCGGCTTCTTTCAAGATCATGGGCTTTCCCTCTTCGTGGGCCTTCTCGACGCCTCCCTCAGGCTTGTCTGCTTCTTTGGCCTTCTCGGCTCCTTTCAAGATCATGGGCTTTCCCTCTTCGTGGGCCTTCTCGACGCCTCCCTCAGGCTTGTCTGCTTCTTTGGCCTTCTCGGCTTCTTTCAAGATCATGGGCTTTCCCTCTTCGTGGGCCTTCTCGACGCCTCCCTCAGGCTTGTCTGCTTCTTTGGCCTTCTCGGCTTCTTTCAAGATCATGGGCTTTCCCTCTTCGTGGGCCTTCTCGACGCCTCCCTCAGGCTTGTCTGCTTCTTTGGCCTTCTCGGCTTCTTTCAAGATCATGGGCTTTCCCTCTTCGTGGGCCTTCTCGACGCCTCCCTCAAGCTTGTCTGCTTCTTTGGCCTTCTCGGCTTCTTTCAAGATCATGGGCTTTCCCTCTTCGTGGGCCTTCTCGACGCCTCCCTCAAGCTTGTCTGCTTCTTAGGCCTTCTCGGCTTCTTTCAAGATCATGGGCTTTCCCTCTTCGTGGGCCTTCTCGACGCCTCCCTCAGGCTTGTCTGCTTCTTTGGCCTTCTCGGCTTCTTTCAAGATCATGGGCTTTCCCTCTTCGTGGGCCTTCTCGACGCCTCCCTCAAGCTTGTCTGCTTCTTTGGCCTTCTCGGCTTCTTTCAAGATCATGGGCTTTCCCTCTTCGTGGGCCTTCTCGACGCCTCCCTCAAGCTTGTCTGCTTCTTTGGCCTTCTCGGCTTCTTTCAAGATCATGGGCTTTCCCTCTTCGTGGGCCTTCTCGACGCCTCCCTCAGGCTTGTCTGCTTCTTTGGCCTTCTCGGCTTCTTTCAAGATCATGGGCTTTCCCTCTTCGTGGGCCTTCTCGACGCCTCCATCAGGCTTGTCTGCTTCTTTGGCCTTCTCGGCTTCTTTCAAGATCATGGGCTTTCCCTCTTCGTGGGCCTTCTCGACGCCTCCCTCAAGCTTGTCTGCTTCTTTGGCCTTCTCAGCTTCTTTCAAGATCATGGGCTTTCCCTCTTCGTGGGCCTTCTCGACGCCTCCCTCAGGCTTGTCTGCTTCTTTGGCCTTCTCGGCTCCTTTCAAGATCATGGGCTTTCCCTCTTCGTGGGCCTTCTCGACGCCTCCCTCAGGCTTGTCTGCTTCTTTGGCCTTCTCGGCTTCTTTCAAGATCATGGGCTTTCCCTCTTCGTGGGCCTTCTCGACGCCTCCCTCAGGCTTGTCTGCTTCTTTGGCCTTCTCGGCTTCTTTCAAGATCATGGGCTTTCCCTCTTCGTGGGCCTTCTCGACGCCTCCCTCAGGCTTGTCTGCTTCTTTGGCCTTCTCGGCTTCTTTCAAGATCATGGGCTTTCCCTCTTCGTGGGCCTTCTCGACGCCTCCCTCAAGCTTGTCTTCTTCTTTGGCCTTCTCGGCTTCTTTCAAGATCATGGGCTTTCCCTCTTCGTGGGCCTTCTCGACGCCTCCCTCAAGCTTGTCTGCTTCTTTGGCCTTCTCGGCTTCTTTCAAGATCATGGGCTTTCCCTCTTCGTGGGCCTTCTCGACGCCTCCCTCAGGCTTGTCTGCTTCTTTGGCCTTCTCGGCTTCTTTCAAGATCATGGGCTTTCCCTCTTCGTGGGCCTTCTCGACGCCTCCCTCAGGCTTGTCTGCTTCTTTGGCCTTCTCGGCTTCTTTCAAGATCATGGGCTTTCCCTCTTCGTGGGCCTTCTCGACGCCTCCCTCAAGCTTGTCTGCTTCTTTGGCCTTCTCAGCTTCTTTCAAGATCATGGGCTTTCCCTCTTCGTGGGCCTTCTCGACGCCTCCCTCAAGCTTGTCTGCTTCTTTGGCCTTCTCGGCTTCTTTCAAGATCATGGGCTTTCCCTCTTCGTGGGCCTTCTCGACGCCTCCCTCAGGCTTGTCTGCTTCTTTGGCCTTCTCGGCTTCTTTCAAGATCATGGGCTTTCCCTCTTCGTGGGCCTTCTCGACGCCCCTCTCCTCCCTCAAGCTTGTCTGCTTCTTTGGCCTTCTCAGCTTCTTTCAAGATCATGGGCTTTCCCTCTTCGTGGGCCTTCTCGACGCCTCCCTCAGGCTTGTCTGCTTCTTTGGCCTTCTCAGCTTCTTTCAAGATCATGGGCTTTCCCTCTTCGTGGGCCTTCTCGACGCCTCCCTCAGGCTTGTCTGCTTCTTTGGCCTTCTCGGCTTCTTTCAAGATCATGGGCTTTCCCTCTTCGTGGGCCTTCTCGACGCCTCCCTCAGGCTTGTCTGCTTCTTTGGCCTTCTCAGCTTCTTTCAAGATCATGGGCTTTCCCTCTTCGTGGGCCTTCTCGACGCCTCCCTCAAGCTTGTCTGCTTCTTTGGCCTTCTCAGCTTCTTTCAAGATCATGGGCTTTCCCTCTTCGTGGGCCTTCTCGACGCCTCCCTCAGGCTTGTCTGCTTCTTTGGCCTTCTCGGCTTCTTTCAAGATCATGGGCTTTCCCTCTTCGTGGGCCTTCTCGACGCCTCCCTCAGGCTTGTCTGCTTCTTTGGCCTTCTCAGCTTCTTTCAAGATCATGGGCTTTCCCTCTTCGTGGGCCTTCTCGACGCCTCCCTCAAGCTTGTCTGCTTCTTTGGCCTTCTCGGCTTCTTTCAAGATCATGGGCTTTCCCTCTTCGTGGGCCTTCTCGACGCCTCCCTCAGGCTTGTCTGCTTCTTTGGCCTTCTCGGCTTCTTTCAAGATCATGGGCTTTCCCTCTTCGTGGGCCTTCTCGACGCCTCCCTCAGGCTTGTCTGCTTCTTTGGCCTTCTCGGCTTCTTTCAAGATCATGGGCTTTCCCTCTTCGTGGGCCTTCTCGACGCCTCCCTCAGGCTTGTCTGCTTCTTTGGCCTTCTCGGCTTCTTTCAAGATCATGGGCTTTCCCTCTTCGTGGGCCTTCTCGACGCCTCCCTCAAGCTTGTCTGCTTCTTTGGCCTTCTCGGCTTCTTTCAAGATCATGGGCTTTCCCTCTTCGTGGGCCTTCTCGACGCCTCCCTCAGGCTTGTCTGCTTCTTTGGCCTTCTCGGCTTCTTTCAAGATCATGGGCTTTCCCTCTTCGTGGGCCTTCTCGACGCCTCCCTCAGGCTTGTCTGCTTCTTTGGCCTTCTCGGCTTCTTTCAAGATCATGGGCTTTCCCTCTTCGTGGGCCTTCTCGACGCCTCCCTCAGCTTGTCTGCTTCTTTGGCCTTCTCAGCTTCTTTCAAGATCATGGGCTTTCCCTCTTCGTGGGCCTTCTCGACGCCTCCCTCAGGCTTGTCTGCTTCTTTGGCCTTCTCAGCTTCTTTCAAGATCATGGGCTTTCCCTCTTCGTGGGCCTTCTCGACGCCTCCCTCAGGCTTGTCTGCTTCTTTGGCCTTCTCGGCTTCTTTCAAGATCATGGGCTTTCCCTCTTCGTGGGCCTTCTCGACGCCTCCCTCAGGCTTGTCTGCTTCTTTGGCCTTCTCAGCTTCTTTCAAGATCATGGGCTTTCCCTCTTCGTGGGCCTTCTCGACGCCTCCCTCAGGCTTGTCTGCTTCTTTGGCCTTCTCAGCTTCTTTCAAGATCATGGGCTTTCCCTCTTCGTGGGCCTTCTCGACGCCTCCCTCAGGCTTGTCTGCTTCTTTGGCCTTCTCGGCTTCTTTCAAGATCATGGGCTTTCCCTCTTCGTGGGCCTTCTCGACGCCTCCCTCAGGCTTGTCTGCTTCTTTGGCCTTCTCGGCTTCTTTCAAGATCATGGGCTTTCCCTCTTCGTGGGCCTTCTCGACGCCTCCCTCAGGCTTGTCTGCTTCTTTGGCCTTCTCGGCTTCTTTCAAGATCATGGGCTTTCCCTCTTCGTGGGCCTTCTCGACGCCTCCCTCAGGCTTGTCTGCTTCTTTGGCCTTCTCGGCTTCTTTCAAGATCATGGGCTTTCCCTCTTCGTGGGCCTTCTCGACGCCTCCCTCAGGCTTGTCTGCTTCTTTGGCCTTCTCGCTTCTTTCAAGATCATGGGCTTTCCCTCTTCGTGGGCCTTCTCGACGCCTCCCTCAGGCTTGTCTGCTTCTTTGGCCTTCTCAGGCTTCTTTCAAGATCATGGGCTTTCCCTCTTCGTGGGCCTTCTCGACGCCTCCCTCAGGCTTGTCTGCTTCTTTGGCCTTCTCGGCTTCTTTCAAGATCATGGGCTTTCCCTCTTCGTGGGCCTTCTCGACGCCTCCCTCAGGCTTGTCTGCTTCTTTGGCCTTCTCGGCTTCTTTCAAGATCATGGGCTTCCTTCGGGGCCTTCTCGACGCCTCCCTCAGGCTTGTCTGCTTCTTTGGCCTTCTCGGCTTCTTTCAAGATCATGGGCTTTCCCTCTTCGTGGGCCTTCTCGACGCCTCCCTCAAGCTTGTCTGCTTCTTTGGCCTT